>NC_133484.1:7474880-7476518 GCF_025370935.1 Choristoneura fumiferana
TACAGGTGCGTCGTTTAAGTTTAAAACAAATTACATTTTAAACTTATTAATTATATAGCACGCATTTTAAATTATACGGAATTATACGTTGAATAAACAATTTAATTTCAAAATGCAATGCAGTTTTAATTATATTTAATAATCAGTACTTAATCAGGAGTTGAGTTGTGCAAGTTGTCGTCTTTGAAGATTGTCTGAAACAATAATAATACGTATTACTATAATTACAATCGATGGGTATTACAAAATGGCTGTCATTATTTAGAAAATTTACAGACTCAAGTCGAGACCTCTATATATATAAAGTCCCAATTTCAGCTCAATTGGATAGCAGAAAATGTTCGAAACTTCGAGAAATGGTTTGCAAATTTTGAAACCACGACTCAGAATTCTGTACCCTTAAATATGTTATCACTTCATTGTCTGTGTGTGTGTGTCTGTCTATCGATACTTTTTTAGAGTAATTTTCCGGCAGACATACTTATATAGAATTGAGTTTGTGAAAAAATAATTCATCACCATAAAAGGCTTAAAATAATCCAAAAAAAATATATACCATATAATATAATTATATTTTATATTTATAATAATATAGATGTCAGTCAGTGCGCGAGTTCAAATCATATTTTTCCTTATTTTACGACGCACAAATTACTGCCAACGCCGAAAAATTTTTTTGCTTGCCGGTGAAATTACTGGCACTTAAGGTATCCCATCTTAGGCCTCTAGGTTGGCAACGCAACTGTTTATGGCGGTGGTGATCTCTTACCATCAGTAGCCCCACTTGCTCGTTTGCCATCCAGTCGAATAAAAAAATAAAAATCTTTAACATAAGTATTTAGGTATAAAATACGTCTTATAGGTTATCCCAAAGCCAATCCATATAAATACTCGTCTCAAACAGCCGAATGCGAATGCATCGATTGGAAAAAATTGGGGGCGAAGACCTGAGAGGCTGAAGGCCCCCAGGCAGAGAGCCCTGGGGCGTGGGGGGCCTTTTAGGCCCCGGGAAGCCGCGGTTTATGTCGTTAGGGAATGGTGGGGTAACGAATAATAATGTATACGAGTATGTGGTAATAATGTAGGTTGCTTTAATTGACGGGAATGTTCAAATTTAAGCTGGCGATATTTTTAACACTAGAACTTAACTTTTTTTTTTTATAATATAATTTTATTTGACAAAACATAGGTAAAACATGTATATAGAGAAAATTAAACTAAATCAATTAATTAAATTAAACCAATGTCATTTGCCACTACATATTTTATGTTCGTGCCTACGCGTGCGTATGTGTGTGTGTGTGTGTGTGTGTGGTGTGTGTGCGTGTGTGTGTGTTGTGATGTGTGTGTGTGTGTGTGTGTGTGTGTGTGGGAAAGAAATCTCAACTGTACATACTACAGATTAAGTCGCGTAAAGACTTTATCATTTCACTGAAATTGTCTATTGAAATGATAAAACGAGTTGACTTTGCGGGTTCGCTTCGTCAAGTCACGTGTTTCAGGGATTATATCAAATCACTAATCAAATCTGGTAAAAGGAAAAAACGAGTTGCTTTTCTGTCAAAACAGATTCAAGTATTTGATCAAAGGACTGACTTTTTCAAGGCAAATGCTAAAATGGAATCGCCTTTATAATAT
>NC_133484.1:7476550-7483671 GCF_025370935.1 Choristoneura fumiferana
TCACGGGTTGAATTTCAATGACTTTAACGCCGTTGCTAAGCAATTAAGGCGCGCTTATAGAAGAATTTTCGGTATTTGAGGGGGTGAAGCAGACGACGCGGTGGAGGCGAATGCGGGGCGACTCACGCGTCTGTCACGCAGCCCGTTGACGGCCTTATTCTGTTTGTAACCGTATTCTGGTTAATGTGAATTCCGGATTTTTCCTTAAAATTATAATTACACATTTTTTGGTTTAAGGGGGTGCTCTTCCATACAAACCTACGGACACCCCGCATAGCTTCCACGGACATGTTTTCTTAGAGGATTTTTGAGAATAGTAAATTATGGATATGCTCTTCAAGCAAAATCCAAAAAAAAAGTAACTTTATTGCATCAAAAGTGCAGCGTGATGCAGTAAATTTTGATGCATTTTACCATTGTATGAGTACAACTGACAGTGTTCGCAGCGAACATGTAGTGACATTTTATATGGGTGCGTGAGTCAATGTCACAAATCAAACTATTGTAAATGGTATAGACTATTTCGTGTGGTCACGTGACCATCACCTTTGGCTCAGATAATACGACAACTAAATGAAGAAAGCATGAGATCACTGAGAGATCAAGTTCAAGTTTCTGAGTCTAGTATTTACTTTTTGTTTTACATCTGTTATTTTCGGAAGTTGAAACGCCTAAACTATTATTTCTGATTAATGCAAGGACACAAACTGTAAGTAAGACGAAAATAGGTAAGTTTACTTTTAAAATTGTCATTTAAAATAATTTAATTATTTAAGTAACAGACCCAGTCCTCGGCAAAAATTATAACATTGCATACTTTACATACATTATAATGCGGTGCTTCGATCTAGGACAAGTGGTTTAAATTCAACTTACAAATTCTGAACAGATATTAGTTATTTACTCTTACGTAGACAGTAGCGCCACTAATTTATATAAAGCATATTTATTTTCACAATAAAAGGTGCTAGGTGTAATCACTAAACTAATTAGTTAAAAAATAAGGTCTACATTCAACATAAATTGCATGTGTATGTATTAATATCAAGTTTTACAGTGAGGCTCAAATAAATTCCTACATATCACGGCATTTTTACGGCCGCTAAATCTAGGCTCGGTGAATAAAAAGGTTTTCACAATCGAAGTAGTTTTCGTACCTTTTTATTATTATAACTGGCTAGATAAGTAAAATTTAAACGTCATATAATACATTTTTGTCACAACGTCAAGTCAATGAGATTGATATTCAAAAGCAATTATGTTTGAATAATTATGGTTTGAACACAAATCAAGAAGTCAAAAAGTTGGCGGACGAGAGGAAATTAGCAAGAGTGCAACTCTTAAACTATTTATGTATGTACGATTCGATGATGAAAAGAATACCTATGTAATTGGATACACGGGTATGTTTATTTTATCATTTTTGTCAGAAAACATTAATATTTGTTACAAGAACACCAGAGGCAGGGCTGTAAGAATTTCATTCCTACTGGGTGGCCAAAGTATGGCTTATCGTGTGTACCAAACTTGTGGTCTGCAGCAACCTACTACGAAAAACATACCAAATTTCCCTAACTCTTAGTAGCGTCGTGAACATGTTCACTCCATAGAAGTAAGTCGCTTCCCACCGTCTGTCTGCACATGTACGAGTATGTACTGTATGTACTCTATTATGAAGTGATTCAAGATTTTTCATTTTATTTATAAGTGTGAGAAACGGCAGGGGTTATGGTTTTGGAGCGTATGTATGGTCATTTCTTTCGCACGCTATGCAACAAGGCCTTGATGCATCTTAGCAAGTATCCGTCCGTCCGTCTGTCGATCCGTCCATCTGTCTGTCCGCCTTTCTGTCTGTCTGTGTTTCGAAGTGAACACTACATCATTATTGTCCAGTGATGACATATGGATCCGAGACGTGGTGCTTTACTTTAGGCCTTTATAAATAGGCTCAGAGTTGCTCAGCGAGCTATGGAGGAGAGCTATGCTTGGGGTTTCTCTACGGGACCGAAACAGAAATGAGGAGATACGTAGAAGAACAAGGGTCACCGACATAGCCAAGCGAATCAGCTCGTTGAAGTGGCAATGGCGGGCTATATAGCACGGAGAGCGGATGGCCGTTGGGGCCGAAAAGTTCTCGAGTGGAGGCCGCGGATCGGCAAGCGCAGCGTAGGACGTCCACCAACAAGATGGACGGATGACCTGGTTAAAGCCGCAGGTTCGCGGTGGATGCAGGCTGCTGCCAGTTGAAGCAACTGGAGGTCGGTGGGTGAGGCCTATGTCCAACAGTGGACGTCCTATGGCTGAGATGATGATGATGATGATGGTGAATAAAGTTGTACCAACTGTACTTTAGTCGAAAATTTTACTATGATGATAATTAGAAGCAGAGTCTTGAGAAATAGCTCATGTTAGGAGATAAAGAGATCAGAAGAGTATCGTTAGATTTGTCTCTGTTAGGAGTGACACAGGTTGTTAATTTTATGCGTATGTGAGTCTGTCTGTGTACCTTTCCGTCGGCTCATCCGTCCGTCCGTCTGTTGATCTGTCCATCTGTCTGTCCGTCTGTCTGTCTGTCTGTGTTTCGAAGTGAACATTACATCATTGTCCTATTTTTTTAATTATTGTTTACCAACGCACACACCAAACTTTTTATCCTAAAAAGCTGAAATTTAAGATAAGGAAAAAATGGGATTTATTATGTAGGTACCTACATAAAATTCTACTGGCTCGTAACTATTATTTAGTTTTTAGGGTTCCGTACCTAAAAAATTGCCAACGGAACCCTATTTCTGAGACTCCGCTGTCTGTCTGTCTGTCTGTCCGTCCGTCTGTCACAGGGCTCTATCTCTTGAGTCGTAATAGTTAGACACTTGAAATTTTACAGATTATGTATTACTGTGGCCGCTATAACAACAAATGCTCAAACCAGAATAAAACAAATATTTAAGTTTTTTTTTTGCTAATGTCTAATGTTGTATAGATAATGGTACGGAACACTTCGTGCGCGAATCCGACTCGCACTTGGCCAGTTTATTTTTAATACCCAGGGTATTCAATGTTATATATTTAATTTTACAACTCTATCTCCATATCACTAATCTCTGTAAATTTTACATGCAGGCAGAAAGGAATAGCAAAAATCTGAATTCAATATCAGGATATTTTGAAAAAGATAAGTATTGTTCACAAACCGATCTTAATGACGATGATGATGATGATGATGGTCGTATGTCATCGCTGCCGAATTCTAACTTTATTCAATGAAAGACATGGAGAAACTTTGTCACAAAGACTTAGTTCAGATAATTTGATATTACGCTGTCCGTCCGTCTATTTCTATAGGATTACTTAAAACTGAAGCAAACTGAAGTGGCAGTGGGCCGGCCATATCAGCCGAAGAACCGATAACTGCTAAGTAAACGAGTAAAAAGCCTAGCGTGGCGAGGGACGCCCTCAGACTAGGTGGAGCGATGATCTTCACTGGGTAGCTGACAGTAACTGGATGAGAGTGGCCGAGGGTCGTGCTCAGTGGCGTGCAATTGGAGACGCCTATGTCCAGTAGTGGGCTAAGATAGGCCGATGATGATGATGATGATGATGATGATGACTTAAAATAAGACAATAATCACACTCATATTATAAATGCGAAAGTTTGTTAGTCTGTTTGTTTATTTCTTTATTACCTTTTCACGTCTAATTCGTTGAACCGATTAGGATGAAATTTGGGATACAGATAGTTTGAGTCCCGTAGAAAAACATAGGGTACTTTTTTTTTAATCGCAATATTCCCGCGGAATAGCTATAAACGAATTCTACGCTGACAGAGTTGCGTGCAACAGTATGTAGGTACATTAGGGGATTTACCTACTGATAGTCTGATTTACGTCCTTATGCTGTAACTAAAAGCATCGGTCACTTTATTCGTACACCTAGGTATCTTTATAGTCTGTCTGCTAATACTATTTCTGTATTTATTGATACACAATTCCTTTCAGATTCAATGCTAACTAACTGCATATAACTTTGCCTGGAATCATTATATTGCTGAAGTAGCCTAGGTGCTGTCATGCAATATTCAAGGTGAAGAAAAGAAGAAACGTTGAATGTTGATATGCAAGAAATTAAGGAATATCTGACTGATTAACTATGTTTGATTTATTTATTAACGCTGTGTTATAAAGTTTGTTTCTAAATAAATATGATGTACACAACGAAATTATGTCTTCGTAGGCATCTTTCTTTTGCGTTCCGTGGGTGGAAATTTTAGTGGAGCTTCTAAAAACAAGAATACCAACAGGTATGTAGTTTTTATTTTTTGACCATCAGTGGTGTAGCGGTATAGCAAGCGGTACGGATTACCGAGGACCTGGGTTCGATTCCAGTGATGGTCTTATTTTTCTGTTTTTTCTGTGCATCTATATTTCAGTTTGTATTTTCAATTTAGATTTTACGGGATGACCGTAAAAGTAAAAATTTGGAATTGAAATAAAAAATACAAAAAGATTCCAAAAAACCAATCTTAAGTTTTTATTTGTCGAATGAAACTACAGTAATATCAGATGATGAGATAATAGGGGTACATATATATAAAGTACTATAAAACCGTACAACTTTGACCTTTGAGATAACTTTGCCCAAGTTGTCATTTTTTAAAATATCTGAATATAAAAAAAAAATTAACAAAAAAGTAAAACCGACTCAAAAAAATAAAAAATTACAAAAAATGGAACCGACTACAAAACCCTTGAAAATATTTTTTCTAGGTAAGTAGGTACGTACTAGCTCGAAGTCGGTGCCTCAGCACGAGCCAGCAGGAGTGGGACAATTCACAATAGTCGTCTACCTCACCTACATACTATGGGTTTCAATCCCTCCTGCTGGGTCGTGCTGAGTCACCGACTTCGAGCTAGTACGTACCTACTTACCTAGAAAAATATTTCAAGGGTTTTTAGTCGGTTCCATTTTTTGTTATTTTTTATTTTTTTGGAGTCGGTTTTACTTTTTGTTAAATATTTTTTTATTTATCACTTTTTAGTGATTTGTAGCCAAAGAACATCACACAACGATTCCATTAAGCTGAAACACGACTTAGTTACGTTGTTAATAACAGAGTTCCGTTGCCTACCTTCTGGCTTCAGCATCAGATCAGTTCGAAAGAATCATTAACTTAATGCTCTTCTTAGTTGCTTATCTAGGTAAGTAATAATCATGATAATTTTAAATTTAACCCGTGCAATACTTGTTATTGATAGTAGTAGTTCCGTTGGTCAAATCTGGTCTTCATCATCAGTTCCACTTCACCAAATTATGATTTGCAAGAGCAAATGCACGAGTTACTGCTAAATATTATCCAAATTACTATAGGTGTCCCTACAATATTTGAAGAGTTCCTCGATTTCCTTAAGATTCAGATCATCAGATCCTAATTTGCTGCTTATGGGACCTAATTGAAAGCATTCCTAGACGAACTCAAAAAAAAATTTTCAAATCGGTTCATAAATGACGGAGTTCTGAGGTAACAAACATTAAAAAAAAAAAAAAAAATACAACCGAATTGATAACCTCCTCCTTTTTTGAAGTCGGTTAAAAACAAAAATTGACTGATTTGTGACCACTTTGTGACATGCACATTTCTAAATCATTTTTGTATATTTTTTCCTGTTGTCACGAATAAATCTTTTCTTTTCCCTTTATATCGGAATATTTCTTCTATTCCTGACGGGAGTTGCTTCTCCTTTTAGGATTCCGTACCCAAAGGTGCCAACGGGACCCTATTGCTGAGATTCTGCTGTCTGTCTGTGTGTTTTGTCTGTCTGTCTTCTAATGGTTCGTAACTATTATTTAGTTTATGGTTAGGCCAACGGGACCCTATTGCTGAGACTCTGCTGTCTGTCTGTCTGTCTGTCCATCCGTCTGTCACAGGGCTTTATCTCTTGTATGTATGTGTGTTCTGGGTGTTCTGAGTGACGATTAAATATTCACAGAAAACAAAAACAAACCAAAAATATGTTTTATTTGTTAGGCTTTACCATATGTAATTTGACTTTTTATGAAGTGTAGTAGGGGAGGATTACTGCAGACACACACACATGTGTCGCAACAAACACAGTTGTCTTGCACTTGTGTTGCGGAGTGCAAAGAAAAACGTTGAAGTTATTAATATGACTCAATCAAATAAGTTTATAACTTTATGACCTAGTCTCTCTCTATCACTTCGTGTTTTGAACTTTTGTACAAAATTGATGATGATGATGAAAAATTATGATGATAGTGATGATGATGATGATGAGATAATTGATGGTAATGTAATTGATGATTCGTGATTGATGGTGATGATGATGGAATATTATGACGATGGTTGATAGTGATGCGATGGTGATGAATATGGAGGTATTGATGATGGTGATGCTGATGATGATAATGATATAGTAGTGACGACATGTCCCATTTTAAAAATACTAGTTAACTACGCCCAACACTGCCTCCAGCTCGCGTGCTGTTTGTGACGGTTTCCGAATTTTTTAATTTGGAACACGTGACTGTCCAGTAAGTAAGTTATGAAATTCCATTACATATCAAGTGTACTTAATTTGTAATGGGATTTCATACTTACTTACTGGACAGTACGAGGTTACTTCCTGGACACTACTAGCCTAGTCTCTAGGATGCGTTACTTTCCACACGTTTTTGATGTGATTAGATGATTGTTAGTCATTGTGATGATCATGGTGATGATAATGATGATAATGCAGATATTTAATATGATGTATATGTATATGATGATTAGATTAATGATGGTTGAGGGTGACGATGATGATGATGACGATTTGATGATGGTTGACGGTGATGATGATAATGATGACGATTGATGATTTTTGACAGTGGTGATTGATGATGATGATGATGATGGGTCGTTGCTAGTAATAATGAAAAATGATGGTTGGTATTGATGGTGATGATGATGGTGATGATGATTAATGATGATGATGCAGATATGTATATGATGATATTGATGATGATGATGTAAATTATGTAGATGATGATGGTGATGATGCTGAAAACGATGATGATGATTGGGGCAGAACAAACATGATGTACTTATGTA
This sequence comes from Choristoneura fumiferana, assembly GCF_025370935.1. Classification (NCBI taxonomy): domain Eukaryota; kingdom Metazoa; phylum Arthropoda; class Insecta; order Lepidoptera; family Tortricidae; genus Choristoneura; species Choristoneura fumiferana. The sequence continues at coordinate 7,483,656 of NC_133484.1, forward strand.
ATATTTCTTCTGACAT
>NC_133484.1:7486749-7588307 GCF_025370935.1 Choristoneura fumiferana
TTTTGCATAGAGATAGTTTATGGGCCAGAAAGTGACATAGGCTAATTTTATTCCTGAAAAATGCACAGAATTCCAGAAAGAACAGCGCGCGATAACCAATTTCCACGCGGGCGAAGCCGCGGGCAAAAGCTAGTAATTGTATACGTATTGTTCAGTGTCTACCTTTTTTCATATTCAGATTACAATATTCTATATTGTTAATTTGAAATACATTTTCTCGTCTAAAAGTATTGTTTCATTGTACCTTTTCTTAAGCCGATCCCGTAAAATACAACGTACGTGCCAAATAAAAAAATAATTATTTTTGGTGCAAGCAATAAAATGGTTTTATTTACTCACTAGTGGATGTCCGCAACTTCAACTGTGTCCGTTGGAATAACTATGTTCGTAGTAATGCAATTCATAACTAAAAAATATGACAACTGTCTACCTGTATAAGTTGCTTTAGTAGTCATTAAAATGTATGGTCAAACAACTGTTATTATGAAGAAAAATACTGTACTTTATACTGTCATACCTAGTGATGATTATAAGTGGTAAACACAAATCAGCAGCAGAACAAAAATTAGAACTAAGAATTTCATGTTTGTGAAACAAAAAACAAACATCTTGTAAAAACGGAAAGTCTCTATGAATGAAGACCGTTTATTTTTAATAAAATTTCTTCTATTTTCTTTCTTTCTTTCTTTATCTTGTTTTTCCCGGATAATAAATTAATGATAAATAACGTGTTTCTAAAAACATTATTGTAACTTTCGACAACTATTTAATCTATGTCAGTGTACACTGGCCTGCATAAGTGGATGGACACCTTACGTTCTATAATCGTTTGAACACGAGAGTTGGCGATTTTGTTAGGTGTTCACAAGAAATGAACTAGATGGCGCTGTTAAACAGTTATTATGATATGATCGATATTTTATCCCCATAACAGCAATGTGCCGATAGCTGAGTTGATCGGCTGCTTAGATAAAATCGTAAATGATCATGAGTTCGTATCCTACATATCAGAATTGTTTTTTTGTTCTTATTTTTTATTTATAACTTTCTATTTAAATTTTGTAGATAACTGAAATCGAAATTTAAAAAAATACTCTGAAAAAGGATAACGTTGCAACAGAAATAATACACGTTTTGAAGTTTGAAACATAAAAATTTATTCCTAAACATATTTCTATTCATTAAATATAACGCAATTATTAATGTTATACTATATAATATTCATTAAATAACTGAAAACCAGAAAGAAGTTTGCTCAGAATCCAGAGTAGAATCGATTACACTATGTTGTAAATCAGGTAGTGTTTGAGTTTTTAAATCTTTTTTTTATTGTGCCCAGTCTAAATATTACGAATGCATACGCCAATTAAATGTTTTAGGGATGTTTCATACCCCTTAGATAATTTAATACTGGCCGTTTTGCGTCAGTTTGGCTTTCTTCTAAATCTGGAATTAAAAATTACGACCGTAAAGTTAGAAATGAAGTAGAATTACTGATTACGTAAAACATACAATTATTTTAGGAAATAATGAAGATATTCGAAAATAAACGCAAACAACTAACTTAAAATAAAATGAAAAAATATTTTCTGGGTCGTGTGAGGTTTTCAGTTATTTAATTAGCACCTGACCAAAAGTTGTATTTTAACATTTTATTGAGGTATTATTAGCTTAAGTATTCATTTCCGATTCTGGAAAGAGGATTGAAGCTAACCCCAATAAAAAAATAGTATTTGAAAGTAATTATATACCTGAGACCGGGTTATCATAAGACTCGTACGCGTTATAAATTATAATGATTGAAGTTTTCCAGTTTTAAACATTTACTTATCAATAATTGTGGCGTAGATCCACTGTAGTGTGTAATGTGTTACTGATAGTTATAATAATATTACAGTCATATATTGAACTTTCATACTTATCTCACATAAGTAAACAAAACTATCAAGGTATAATTAAATGTTTTGTCATAATAATAAAATAATTACTTTTCATAACAAAGTGATACCTACAGGATCACAAATAAAGATAATATATTTTGGTTTATATAATACAGTGTGCTAGAAAATCAGATGCGGATATTTTGAGGATCGATTATTTGCATCGTCGTTAATTGGTTTCAATTAAATTAAATAAAAAAAATACAGTTAATGTTAATGCGAGGATGATTATTTTTGGACGGAATGGTATTTTTATATGAAGCAAAAAAAATATTACCACACAATACTTGAATAATTTATGTGTATAATTAATTCTTAGGTTATTAATTACATACCCTGAAAATATCCGCACCTTATATATTTTATATAACATAATTGTTTGAGTATATAACCCGATCTACACGTAACTATCAATTTTATTTTAATAACTGGTGTAACCACCATGATTGTCGATAACTGCTTGCAAAAAAAATCGCATCGATGCAACTAGATTTTCACACATATTAGAGCCGCGAATACTGTCCCTTATTATTACACAGTGGGCTTCTAACGTTTCCGGAGTTCGCTTATTTTTGTTATCCCAACTTTGGACATGGTTATAACACCTCATAATTTTTCAATGGGATTTAAATATTAATACTTTAATATTATTTTTGTGTTGATCAAACCAGTCTTGCGTAATACGCGACTGGTGTATTGGGCAGTTATCTTGCACGAACGTTATGCACGGCACTTGTTCTTCTGGATAGACAACTCTAACAGTGGGCCACATCATAGCTGGCGCTGCGGCGCATCTATGAGTCGTGGTCTACCCGATCTTTGACGATGCAGCAAAGATCCTTCGTCTTGATATCGTCGTACCCATAATATAACTTTTTATCTGTAACAATATAAATAAACATAAAATAATATAACATAGATATCATTTTAATGAAGAAGTTGGTAGGATGAACGTAAACAAAAAAAAACTCACATTAACTCCAATTTCTCTAGAAATTTCCGACATTTTTTCCTTCTTCATATAAATTAATAATTTCACACCTTTTAACCATTTCAATATTGCGATGAGAACTCATTTTAAAGAATAATTACGATAATAAGCAGATTCAACTTGAAAGAGACGATCAAACGATGTTGCAAGCAGCTGAACAAGTAGCAAAATCTTTGTAATAAAAACTTAGCCTGGTATTTTGAAGATCTTCAGTCTACCCTCTTTAAGTTTCGTTAACACGCATGACTTACCGATTAATTTTAAGGCGACCCGATATAGATCCGATTTTCATCGCTTAAGATAACAGTAATATGGTCAAGTGGTTGTGAACTTCGTTCTTCGTTCGTATGTCACAAGTTCAAATCCCACCAGGCGATAATATTGAGTTTGTTTTTTGTAAATTTACTGTTAGATTTGGAGATACTAAAGTTGACACTAATTCGCAACATGGGTCTTCGTAAATAAAGAATTTCAATATTATCAGCATCCCAGCCTATAGATACACGTCCCACTGCTGGTCACAGGCCTCCTCTCAGAATAAGAGGGCTTGGGCCGTAGTTCCCACGCGGGCCCAGTGCGGATTGGGAACTTCACACACACCAAAGAATTTATCGTTGGAATATTTGAAGGACAAGAAACGATAGTAATGCGAATAATAATATTCTCCTTCTCTTACGATAAGTACGAAAGAGACAGAAAATGTCGTTACCCGATGCGCGGTATCACCCCACGGTGTCCTACCCAGGCAGGAACAATTTAGTTACTACGGCAGCGAAATACCAAATTTCTAACATGAATATAAAAAAAAAATTAAGGTCAGCGCCAGCGCCATCTAGTGAGATCTCAATAAACTAACTAAGTTAGTAAATAAGTAAATACCGCTAATACACTTCAAACACATAGATGGCGCCGTTTCTCGCGTCAGACGATTATGTTTTGGAATTGTCCATCGACTTTTGCAGGCCATAGTACACTCAAACCAACTGAATCGTGACGCACTGTGGATCCTTTTCGTCAAAAAGGTCATAGTGACACCACATTGCTCGACAAGGGAATTTATTATGACACTTACTGAGAGTACGTTCGGCGTTGAGTCAGGAATCAAATTTTTCGACAATACCTACTCTCGTTATAATTTTTACTTAGGTTCTAATTGGTTTGGTACATTATTTTAGTGCGACGTTGGTTACGAACATATTTTTTAGATATAATCAGCTGTCTTGCACATGCGGGGCGGGGTAGGGAAGTAATTGGATTCGTTTCATAGACGAAGAAAGAATGTTATGAGCTACAAAAACATTCTGACGTCAAATAATACTTCAAATAATCTTAGCTGATCTTTATTCAGCTGTTTTGTTAATTTATTATAAATATTGCTAAATCAATATTGGAATGACGATACTACCTTTCGTGACTACATTTTAATGACCACGCAATACAACACTACTTATTTGAAAGATAGTATTTTCTTTTCAGCCACGTAACAGATTGTTTTAGCAAAAATAGTTAATTCCGGTATAAAAAAGTGTGCTAATTTCTACCAGTAATTATAAACCTTAGGTGATGGCGAATAAGAATAGAACTTACGCACCTACTGTAACTAGGAATGAGGCCAATATGGGCCATGTTTGTTCAAGTTTCTATAACAAATAGGCTGTTATATCAAATTAGCCGAAGGTAACAAAAACAGTTACTTTAAGAAATTTAAACAGTCAAAATTCGTTTTTGATCCGCGTGGTCCGTCGTTGATGCGGGCACAATGTATGTATTCCTCATTGTGTCAGCTGTGACAGTGTTTTTTGACTCGGCAGGTGCATTATCGATTCATTCATGTAAGCATATACTTAATTATACTTAAATAAATTAACATACGTCACCTTGTATTAAACCAGCAGATAGTGAATTAGCATGAGAGACCATGGTATTTTAACCACGAGGCAATCAAGCGATATCGACACATAATTCTCAATTTATTTTGATTAGTTCATGATTTCGTTTTAAATTGAATCGTGTTTATAATATTTGAGGTGAAAATAATTAATAACAGTAGGAGGTTATTTAATTAATAAGCAGGGGCGAATGATAGGTAACATTTCTTTTTCTCTTATTGTTAGTTTTATAAAGTGATTTGATTATCTCTCGACTTGTGACTGTAAATGTTAGACCACAGTTGTAATAAAATTAGTACTTAAAACACGTCAGCTTCCATTAATGACGTTAATGAGAAATGTACTTTATGTCTATTAATTTGGTCATATTATTTGAGGTGAATATATAATTATATAATTTATTAATAATCGTAGGCGGTACTTTAATTAATAAGTAGGGGCGAATGACAGATACCATTTCTTTTTTTTCTTCTTGTTATTTCTAAAGTGTTTAGTATTTCTCGACTTGTCATTGTAAATGTTAGAACAACAATTGTTATAAAATTAGTACCTTGTCAAAATACATAACTTTAAATAGCTTCCATTGATGACGCAAATGAGAAATGTAAGTGATATGATATCTATTTATTTGATCGCAATAATGCTCATCTGACAGCAACTATAGTTTTATATGTTGTGCTTTACTTTGCACGTTGGTCTTTCAACAGCGTAGTTAAATTAATCATAAATATGAACAAGATACTTACATGTTTTCCAGCCGAGCCAGTAAAATGCGGTCCAAACGAAATGTTCACACCTTGCTACAACGACTGCCAACTGACTTGCAAGAACCGGATAAAAGGCTACCGCGATAATTGTACTGTATGCACACAAGGTGGATGCATATGCCAACCTCAATATTATCGGCATGATAACGGATCCTGTGTTTTGGAGGAGAACTGCTGTAAGTATACATAGAAAAAAAATTGATTACATTCTTTGTTCTGAAGCTGTGGTAGCCTAGTGACAAACCACTTATGGCCTCGCAAACAGAGGGTCAACCCAGGCTTGCACTTAATTTAAAAAATTATCACACCATTATTACATCGATGGTCTAGAAAACAAAAATCTGAGTGCAAATTTTTATTTTTTTTTTGACAAGAGCAAACGGTAGAGTATGCTTATTTGTACATTTGCCACTGAAAAAAAAAACTAGTTAGGTTACTTGACGTTTAGCCAAAATTTACTAATTAGGAACCAAAATAATGCTAATATTGCAAAACTGATTTTGTAAGACATCACCTTACTTTAAGCTACCTACTAGTAGGCCTTAGTTTTGTAGTCACTCAAGTTATAGTTAGTAAATTTATTATAGTTATTTATTATTAGTAGTAAGTTAGTTACTTAAAAATTTGCAGTAAGCACATTTTGTCTTCTAGAAAAAGTCATACACTATGTCTACCAGATTATAATTCAATTATTTTTCGAAACTAAAGCACCACCTTACTGCAATAACGACGAAGAATACAACTCATGTGGCGCATCGTGTCTGGATACGTGTGATCAAAGAGGCAACACCTGCCAAGACTGCTCGCTGCGTTGTGTCAAGGGTTGCTTCTGCCCTAAAGGCTTCTTCCGAGAACCCAACGGAGCCTGTGTTAAAGCCGAGGATTGCCGTAAGTTTTTTTTATCTTTTTATCTTGTTAAAACACATGTTGGGCATAAAGCTATACTATAAAGCGTTAAAGCATATCCATACTTACTTACTTACTAATATTATAAATGCGAAAGTGTGTGTGTTTGTATGTATGTTTGTCCGTCTTTCACGACGAAACGGAGCAACTGATCGACGTGATTTTTGGCATAGAGATAGTTTATGGGCCTGAGAGTGACGTAGGCTACTTTTTATCCCGAAAAAATGCACAGTTCCCAAGGGAAACGCGCGATAACCGAATTCTACGCGCGCGAAGCCGCGGGCAAAAGCTAGTAAGCAAATAAAGAGACAATTGAGGCACTTTGGGTGATGACGACCTCTAGACTCCCAAAACTGATTGTCTATGCAGAGTTTGCTCTTGAGAAGCAGAAGTTTGCGGATTCGTTTCTGCGTTACAGAGAGTTCCTAAATCATCATCATTCAGCCGTAGGACGATCACTGTTAGACATAGGGGTCCCCCATAGACCGCCCTCCAGTTGTTTCGGCTAGAAGCGGCCTGCACCTACCGTGAACCTGCGGCTTTAACCATGTCATCCGTCCATATCATTGATGGACGGCTTATGCTGCGCTTGTTACCAAATTACCTCCTAATAGCTTCTTTAGCAATCGACGATGACGAAACGACTCGAGACATCGGCAATCAACTTGGTTCGATGCTGTTTTGTGCGGACAAAATTTGGGTTCGCGTGTTATATTTACTCAAACGAATAATAATAAATAATGAGCTATCGTCAATGCTAATCCGACAGACATGACATGCTGACTCTTAGTTCTCCAATACATTTTGTACGACAGAGAATAAGAAACGAGAAAGTGGGTCACCTATCTGATGGTAAGTGAGCACTAGGTACGATCTATGGACATCCGCCACCCTAGAGGATTTCAGTTACCAAACCCACCCTAGAAGGTTACCAAATACCTTATGCGCCTGTAATTTCAACGGTCTCTTACTTTCCTGCGGACTTAGACTTGCTGCTTCGCGACATAATTAGTTTGTATAATCCAACCATTCACACCGGTACTACATTAAAATTTCTATAAGAATATCGTGCCTAAATCAAAGTGTATCTTTCCTTCATTTCAGCACCAAGAACATGCAACGGACCGAATGAATACTTCGACGAGTGTCCGCCTACGTGCCTGGATGCCCTGGACGAGAGCTGTTCCACCATCTGGAGTGGTGTCAACTGCACTGAGACCCTGGACTGCTGCGAGCCTCAATGCCGCTGCAAGACTGGATACTACAGGGGTACAGAGGGCTTCTGTATTTCAGCTGAATCGTGCTTATGTAAGTAATTTTAAAAATAAATAATTGACGTAACGACAGCTCTATATTTTCTACCCGTGTACAGTCACCAGCACCTATATCTACCACGAAAAACGTGTATAAATAAATATCTGATACGACTCTATTTCTAGAGCCGGTAGAACTTTATAACTTAAGCTGCTATTAATTAAACTAATTAAACTAAACTAATTAAATTAATAAAACTAAACTAATTAAACTAATTAAATAAATTCTCATGCACACTAAACGGTAATAGTTTTTCTTGTTAATTTCCATTTATAAGATGAATATTTTGCAAACGAATCATTGTATCGAAAAATCGTCTATACAAACCCGTAACGATTTTAAAAGACCTATCTAATATATCTAAGATATCCCACAATAAATAAACATTTTCATTTAGCGTTTTGTCGGCATACCTGATTGCTACATTATATCCATTCAAAATTACAGCTTTCTAGGACTACTCGTAATAATAATGTTTTAGCTAAGCCGCGGACGGACGGACGGACAGAAATACATGGCGAGACTATAAGGGTTCCATTTTTGCTATTTTGGCTATGAAACTCGAAAGAGAAGGTCGTAATTCGGATTCGTCCTCTAAATTTGACAAATATGACGTGACATAGGAATTCTGCTGCTTCCCGATTGGTTGATATTAGCTAATACCAGGCCACTGGTGAATTGTGATTCGTTAAAATTGTTTAATACTTGGTTAATAACAAAAATAAAATGTTTATTTTCTTTTTGTGGATTTTAGTGTTTATTATCAAATATCGACAGGTATCCGACTCAACCTCGTTATATCAAATTTTATGAAATTGGAATATCTATAATAAGATGTGTGGTTTTTCAAAATTTGTAAAATTTCATTTAGAAGGTTGAGTCAGAGACCCGTCGACAGATATAGGTATTAATATTTAAATTGATCGCATCTGAATGCTATCGACGAATATTTTTAGGAAAGGAGGTTTGCTGTATTATGCTGTAATCTGTATCGCTTTTTTCAGACGATGGCATAGATACCGGCACTCCGTGGTGGGAGGCATCAAGCACTTCGAAACCTCAAGTTATAAATAAAAACAGCATACCTACTACTTCCAAGATAACCAGATAACCCAGCTACATGACCGTTCTTGTCATTCGCCCTTGCTATGAAAAGAGTAAATCCGGTGGAGTATACTTTACTCTACGATTTAAATTGAGCCAAATGACAGTAAAAGTCAGCTCTGCTGACAAACTGTTTTCTGAACAATAAATGAATATGTCTCATCGAATTGTAATTTGCCAAATTAAATGTCCCTTTTTACAATGATCATGTGTTTTTGTAACGTACATATGTAACTAAGCGGAAACTCGTCTTCACGTATATACCATAGCTACACTAATCTCTATGGTGCTTAAAAATGATCTAAAAGAAGTGATTGTTTTGTAATATATAGTATGCAATTGAGGTAGACGACTATAAGGTCCACTCATGCTGGCTCGTGCTGAGGCACCGACTTCTGACTGATAGAAAATTATTTTCATGGTTTTTTGTAGTCAGTTAATTTATTTTGTTATATTTTTTTTTCACGCTTTTTAGTGTAAATGATCTAAGATGCAATAGTTTATAGTCAACTGCTCATCACCTTTACGAAAGACTGCTTTTTCCGATGTAGAGACGTTAATTATTGAGGAGTCCTGGTGCTTCACCACCCGTTTCATTTCACCATATTATTATGTATCACGATGTGCATAAATTGCTTAACAACTGCGTTAAACTAATTGTACTTTTTTTTATTGAGTAGTAACTCCGTTGGAACTCCGTTGGTCAAATGTGGTCTTCGTCATCAGTTCCACTTCACCAAATGATAATTCTCAAGAGCAAATGCACGAGTTACCTACTACAAAATATATACAAATTATCATAAGTGTCCCTACAATATTTGAAGAGTTCCCTCGATTTCCTTGGGATCAATCTATCAGATCCTGATTCAGTGCTTATGGGACCTAATTTATGGCATGCCTATACGAACGAAAAAAAATTTTTCCAAACGGTTCGTAAATGACGGAGTTCTGGGTAACAAACATAAAAAAAATACAACCGAATTGATAACTTCCTCCTCTTTTTGAGGTCGGTTGAAGCGGAACACAGTGAATAATCTGTTTGATTACAGCAAGCAAGAAATATGTATAACCTAATTTATTGAATCAGGCGTTACTTTTCGGACGCATATTCCGTATATATTTTCCATAAACTTAGCTATCGTAGAGTCGCGCGTGGGTGAGCAAGTAAATTCTTTTAGTTCTTATTGCCTACCCTAGTTTTAAAACTCACTCATAAAAACACATGCATTACGGTTCAAATTAGAATGATATGCTTTGTAACTATACCTACACCCAGTAAGGTCACCTGTACAAACAATATAACGCGAAGACAATCATACATTTAAACCGAATCACAATTAAATATTTTAGCATAAAAACAGAGGAGTAAAAACCTGTTTTTACTCTGATAACTAGTTTATTAAACTGTGTTGTAGACAAAAATCGTTAATTATTCACTTCATATCAGTTATATCTATTATCTATCACACATAGTTGTAGATAACGCTCAATTCGAGTCTTAACGACTCGAACCCTTCAGACTCCAGCCTTAAAGACTCGACTATATTTGAATATTAAGTTGGCTTATTTTATGCGTTTGGACCTTGAGTCTTTAAAAGCCTTGAAATTAGCGTTTTCACAACACTAGACATACATATCTACCTACGTCCATATACCTACGTTAATTACCTCAAAATCAGCCGAAATACATCTATTAGAAGGCATCCTATTTAGAAACCAAACAAATAACAACTAGTTCACTAACCGATATTTTTTATGAGAGGGAGGAAACGAGCAAGCGGGTCATCTGATGGGGAATGATCACCGCTGCCCATGAGTACCAAGTACTTGTATGTACTTGTATTATCTATTCTGTGCCGGTTGGCAGAAACTCTCACAATGTTGTCGTTCCCCCTAGTGGTAGGCTTACCGGAGCTGCGCGTTTCGGCTAACTACTAAACCCTACCCATGTTCCTACAAATAAGTAAAGTCCCGAGACCCAATAAAAATGAAACCGCTTAAGATGAGACTAGACATAAATTTTAAGTCATTATGGCGGAGTCGCTGGAGGAGCTCAATACTATGCTCAGTGACCTCAGTATCGTCTCCCAACAGGTGGGTCTTAAGATGAACATGGACAAGACTAAAATCATGTCAAATGTACATGTTACACTTGTGCCGGTTATCCTTGAGAACGATGCACTCGAAGTTGTTGACCACTATGTTTACCTTGGACAAGTTGTCCAATTGGGTAGGTCCAACTTCGACAACGAGGTCACCCGAAGAATCCAACTCGGATGGGCAGCGTTCGGGAAACATCGTGATGTCTTCTTGTCCAATATTCCGCAGTGCCTGAAGACTAGAGTCTTCGACCAGTGTGTGTTGCCAGTGACGACTTATGGCGCTGAGACTTTGTCCTTGACTGTTGGCCTCTTAGAGAGGCTCAGAGTTACGCAACGAGCTATGCTTGGAATTTCTTTGCGCGATAGAATCCGGAATACGGAAATTCGTCGAAGAACTAAAGGCACTGACATAGCTGGAAAAATAGGCAAATTGAAGTGGCTATGGGCAGGCCACATCGCTCGAAGAACAGATAACCGTTGGGGAGAAAAGTCCTCCAGTAGCGACCACGAACCGGAAGACGAAGCGTTGGCAGGCCTCCCACCAGGTGGACTGACGACATCGTAAGAGTGGCGGGAAACCGGTGGATGCAAGTGGCGAGTTGTCGTTCATTGTGGCCTTTGTCCAGCAGTGGACGTCTTCCGGCTGCTGATTATGATGATGATGATGAGACATAAATTTTGCCTGCCAGATGCTGGAGAAATGTGTGCGACCAAATTATTTATAAGACCATTATATGCACCACATTTTATGCGAAATTAAGTAATTTGATATTGAATTTGATGTCATGGGATTCCCCGTTTACATTCTAATTCGCTCAAAGTATTTTCCACTGGAAAAACATTAGGCAGCCATTTTTCCTTTGACTTAAAATATACCGAGCGGCAAAAAATCTAGCCCTCAAATGTATGCAGAATCGGTAATTTTGTATGAAGGGTGGGCCAAATTTTGTGCCGCTGAGTATAGTTGATCGCTGAGTGCGTCAAGTGTCTTGTTCATGTCCATCTGAGTCTGAGCTGCAGGCAAGGTTTAATCTTGGTTTACATAAAGTTGACGCTAAAATAGGTTTTGTGAACGACTTACTTATACACTGTACTTTTCATTTCGATTGCAAGGAGATGAAACAATGATACAACATTGTAAATATATATTATGTTCACTTAGGTACTTATTTTTCATCAAATTTTTATTTTTATAATAAGTCATCATTCATAAGACGCCTATAGATACCTATTTACTCCAAATTTAATTAATATTTATGTATGTCCTGTAGTTTTTGAGTAAAATGCCTGTGACATATGGACGGACGGACAGACTATAAGAGTTGCCGTTTTGTCGTTTCAAGTACGGGTCCCTAAAAAGGGATGATAAGGATTTTTTTTACACAATATTAGGGCAGTTGAGAGTTATGGTCCTAGAAATAATGAACAACATAGAAAATAAAATTAATTTATTCAAAAAAAATTATATTAACAATCTATTCCACATAATTATTTTACAATCATCAAATTTTCACAATCAACCTATTTTTTTTTTAATTTACAAGTTTATACAAAAGGAGATTTATTATTTTTACAATCCTAGCCAATAAAATAAATACGTGTAAAATATCATAAACTTTTTGTTAGTTCTTTTGGCACAAAGCACTACAGGGCCAGATTTGTAAAAATATGTATAAAAACTGAGCATTTTCGATTAGTTACGCTAAACTTTATCATTGTTAAACTCTGAATTAAAAATCTACGACGTTTAAAAGTAACTGGCACAAAATTCATTCGAAATAAAAATATCGGGGACGTAATCACGTAGGTGAGAAGTAAAAGAAGTTCGTTAACTGGCAAAAATTATCACAATTTCGGGAACATTTTCAGTAGGTTAACAGGACAGGACGGAAAAGTTTGCACATCATCACCAAATGGCACAAGCCACAATCGAGGCATACAACATGAAAAAGTTGATAATCAAACAGGTTTGTACCTACATTCTCTCAGGTACCCTACAAATATACACATTAACAAGGTAATGCCTCTATTTACAACTTATTATAAAATATCTATTATGCACAATTTATTCTTCATTACAAAAGACTAGCCTTCGCTAAGTAAGTACACTTGGTGGCGTATAAAATTATCTAAAAATTCGTTATTCACAATAAGTCCTAGGTTGCAGCATATTCAGTCGTATTCCGTACTCCATACTATAATTATTCGTTGAACACAAAAACATTACGTATAATAATTATAAACCGTTTCGTTTGGACGGACATATTTATCACTTTGTCTCTACATAGTTCGAGATTCACTATCAAAAGTCACTTGTTCTCTTGAGATTCATTAGTCTTGATTACAAAGTCCTGGTTAACTAGAAATTCGTTATTATTTATTCTATAGCTCGGTGGTGGTCTCTACGGGCGATTGGTCGTACGTATATCCAGTAAAATTTCTTTTACCGAAAGTCACGTTGTCGTTATCCGATGCCCTGTGAACAATATTAAACATTAGATTTATTATTTTGAAGTCACGGCACCTTACTTAATGGTTTCTGTAAGCGATTGATTGCAGAAACCATTGATGGATTGATTGATTGAATTTTTATGTTTTCTGATAGCGCTGGTGCTAATGACTAAGCACTGGCAAGGTAAGCCAGAGATGCGTTATTAAATCCCAGCAAGCGTACTTTGGCCGCACTTTAATATTTCGCAATGGCTGTACCCAAAAAACTAGATTTCGTTGAGCAAATGTTCAACTAACAGGCATGAAAATTATAACTAGGTATAACCGGGATCAGAAGTATGAATTGAGGCAGTTCATACTGAATTCATAATGAGCTTCACTGAAACATTACAATGTAGTGCACTATTTAAACTAAAAATTTACGTGGTTCTCAAATAACTTAACAAAGTAGCTCCTCAAAGGTAGAATATTAATTACGGTTAAATACAACAGTCCCGTGCAAATACAGAATCATTTTAGCAGAAGCAAGCTAGAGAATCCTTATTTAAAGCCGAGTTTAGACTTGCAAGAAAAACCGTGCAAGTTGCATTACATTGCGGCGCTCGATTGACCATTACAAACTCTGTGGGCTTTACGGTCTCGCAGTGTAATGCTAAACTCGGTTTTATACCAGTGTTAGACATAAGATTTAAATTATTTACTGTTAATCATAAACGTGACACTGATAGATTGCAGTTAAAAATGTCCTATGAATGTCAAGTGTGGTGAGTAATCTATTGAACGACAATCTGTAAAACTGGAGCGTAATATAAAAAAATAACTAACCTTTGTAATCCTGGTATCTCATCGTATGCCATTATAGGCTGCGACGCTTTCTTCTTATGATTATTGCCACCGTTAATCTTTCTTCCCAGCGTGGTGGCAAGCAGTCCCCCGCCCACGTTATTATTGTTGACTCTCGGTAGAGTCCCTAGTGCGTTGTTCAATGCGTGGTTGTTAGGCGCTCGTCTGTTTAGTGTCTGTGTATTGCGCGCAAAGGTTGAGTTGTTGGCTATGTTGTCGAATTGGTGATGGTTGTTTAGTGTCCCGTTTTCGTTGACGCTGGACGCTCGCGCCGTGGTCGCTGTTTCGGATAATGTAGGGCTCCGTTCACCTGAACAATTATATTTATTAATGGCTTAACTAGAACGTTTTCGTTATTGGTGCGATTTTGTGTACGAACTTAATGTGCCGCTCTACAAATATTGCAACTGGACTGGCAAAAGGAGACTACGCTAAGCGTCTTATGAGTGTATTTTAATGATTTTTTTACCCTCGCAGTGTATTAATAAAAATGAACATAAGAATAATCAGAGATATACATATGTAGTTAGTGACCAGCGAGAACAAGGCTTTGGGCTTTGTTAAAATTACATATTTGAGAATATTATACCATTTAATTCGTACCATAATGTTAGTATATTAGATTAAAAACATTGTAACTAACAAATAAAATATAATCTTGGTCTGATCTTTGATAGTTTATCTGAATGTCTGATACCTAATTAAACAAACTAAGAACTCGCAAGTGCATAGATTTCTTCAGTAAAGTAATACGAGAAAGACAAAGCAAGGTAAAGGTATACGGTAGGAAGCTATGAAATCGAATAAAGAAAAATTAAGGCAAAGAATTTAACTTACCGTTGTCTTTCGAGAGATATTGCACGCTGTGTATGTTGAACGCATGGTTGTTTGGACTGAAATCCAACTGCAAGTCCGCGTCGTCTACAGCCATATTCAGAACCTGCAATAAAAACGTACCATAGAAAGGCGTTGGTAAATTAAAAACACCTGGTTAAACCATTCGACAACTATTTCACGAAGGTAGTTAACTAATGATTTCAGCACTTTTATTTGTGAAAAGAAATCGACTTTTACTAAACTATACTAGACTTTACTTGCGTCTTTGCACGCGTAATCGATAAATCTGGCAGTTAAACTTAAATTCCGAGAGTTAAACTAAATTCTCATACCCAAAAATTACGTCGTGGTGGCCGTACAATATTTTATGACTCTAAGGCGCTGTTTCACCATCAATTGGTTAGTGTTAACCGACGGTTAAATGTGATGCCGTCTCCGTCTATTCGAACAAAACAAATAGAGACGGCATCACACCTAACCGCCAGCTAACACTAATCAGTGGATGGTGCAACAGCCCCTAAGCCTTGAGGGTTGTTATTTCAAGATTTTATCCCGATCCCGTGGGAATATCGGGATAAAAAGTATCCTGCGTGTTATTTGAGACATCCAGCTATTTAAGCGTGAAAGAGTAACAAACATACACACATATAAACTTTCGCACTCATAATATTAGTAGGATAGGACTCCCCTGATTGATTAGGAACACTACTTAACCAGCCGCTGAGCAATGACACCGAAAACAGTAGCTATTGGAAGTGCTGAGGTTACCTGAGTCTCGTATCGAGGCGCCGGGTCGTCCTCGCTGGACTCGTATCCCGAGTTGGGCCGTGGCGGCGCCATGCTCATGCTTAGGGTACCATATTGTTGCACCGCTTGCTCCTTGTGCCGCTTGTATCTAAAGTTGTTATAAATAATGTTATTAAAGCCTGACCAGAAATATATGTTGCGGAATTTCATTGGAACTAATTTCTTACACTGGCAATAATTTTAATGATTGTCAGTGTCACTGTGGCGGTTTCATTGAACAACAAAAAAATCCCAAAACGATTCGTAAGCAACAATGGATCATTGTAAATAATGTTTATAATAAACTACTGAAAAAAAAAACGCTTGGGGAATGAAACTATTTCGCTACAAAACCTTTCCAAATTAACATCAGAGCTAACAGGTAAACGTTGCAGACAAGTCAAGATGTCATTGTAGTCTGGTTATCATAAATCGGTTCTTTATTGCCATATAAATAAGAACAATAGCGCCTCTTTACATAATAGTCAATAGTATATACCTTTAGGCCTTTATATAAGTTACAATACAAAATACAAAACTAAGACTCCTTATTGAACACCACATAGTAAACCAATAATATAAGGTAAGAACTCTCGCCGCACCTGCTCCACGCGCATACTGTAGAGGCACTGAGAGTTTTTTGGACGAAAAGACGTTGCGCAGTTTCCTAAAATCCATCCGAGTTGGATTCGACGATTGACCTCCTTCTCGAAGTTGGACCTATAGCACTAAGATAAAAAAAGGCACCGTACCTGCTACACGACGCGCATAATGTATGTATATATTGTGGCCGCGCTGGCAGCGACTAACACGAGCACAGCGAGAGCCAACAGTGCAGCGGGCAGAGCTGCAGCAAATGTCGCGGCGGCCATGTCTCCGCTTTGGATAGCACATCATCCATCATATCAGCCGTAGGGCACCCACTGTTGGACATAGGCCTCCCCCATACACTTCCAGTTGCTAAGGTTGGAAACGACCTGGATCCTGAACCTGCGCGACTCGTTGTTGGACGTCCTACGCTGCGCTTGCCGATCCGCGGTTTCTATTTGAGAACTTTTCGACTCCAACGACTATCAGTTCTCCGTACAATATGACCTGACCTTCTCGAAGTTGGACCTTCCTAATTGGAGTGTATAGCACTAAAACAAAATAAAACACCGCACCTGCTCCACGACGCGCATATGTAGATTGTGGCAGCACTGGCAGCGACCAGCACGAGCGCGGCGAGAGCCAACAATGCGGCGGGCAGAGCTGTAGCGAGTGGCGCGGCGGCCACTTGCGGCTTGCGAGGTTGCTCTTTAGCTTGCAGTGGCGGACGGACCTGGCTCACTTGGGACTGGAGACGAGCTGATACGGCTTTGTTAATGCCGCTTTCTATAGCTCTATAAAAAAACAAATAACAAATAAATCATCATCTCATCATCATCACAGCCTTTATACGTCCCACTGCTAGGCAAAACTCAGAATGGCTTGGGCTGTAATTCCCACGCGGGCCCAGTGCGGGTTGAGAACTTTCCACAAACCATACCTACCACGACGAAGTAGTATCTTTAAATCAGGTGGATAAGGATAATTTTTCTGATTAGCTCGTCAATCCTATCATTGTTTAGCAAAATAATTCGATAAAATAATACTGACGCCAATGATCTCGCATTTCAATACCCATACAATCAGGCATCCACAGCAGTTTGGATTCACAACAGATACGGGTCATACTTTAGTTAAATTTATATTGCAAGCTTGGGAAAAATTATATGACGCTATCTGTGTATTGTGACTTGTCGAAAGTCTTTGATTGTGTAGATCATGACACTTTAAATTTGTAAGTTATTTTTTTATAGTATTCGTGGTCTCGCCTTAGAACACATTATATCTTACCTCACACAATAAAAGAAAAATGTAGCGACTAAATGTACTGTATCAGCGGGATCTGTGGTTAAATTGGGAGTGCCTCAAGGATCCATTCTAGCCCCATTCCTATACCTTGTTTAATTAAATGACTTAACTTATAATGGTGAACACGCAAAAAATTAAACTCACTTTTGAACAGTTTCCGAGTCCCTCGTCAATATCTGCCCCGTGCTCGGGTCCAACAGATACAACCAGACGTCTGTTCCTTTGGGATCGCTCTCCAGCGTCCCATTTACTCCTAAGTAGTGCCTGTCGGTGACTTTCTCTAGCCCCGCTATGAGTCCGCTCTTCTCTTCTATGGCTGCTAGCAAGCTGCGCGAACGGCGACGTAATGCGTCATTGTTTAGGTTTGATACTTCCAGTATAAGTTGGTTGTCTTTTTGGAGAAGATTTATCTGCAAAAAAAAAATGTTTTACAAGCATGTGCATTCTGCAAATTTAACGTTACCAACTGAAAAGTAGTCTTCTTTAACTGTTCTATCATTATTTTTTAATTAAATTTTTGACGTGTCACTATTAGCGTATGCAAGTTATTCGACTAGGTCGCTCGAAGACGCTGTGATGTAATCGGGTTCAACGCGCCAAGAAAGTTTTTGTTCAAACAAAAATACAAATAAGTCTTGGTTTAGTGAAATAATCATTGCAATCAGTCTTTCGTCTCGGACAGTACCGCTGGAAGAAATTCAAAATACACTTTTTGGTTTGGTACTTTTTGAAATGAGTACTTTAAGTAGTTCTACTTATAATTAGGACTGCAACTGCATATAAGACAAATATAATTTTTCTTTACAATTATTTCATAGGAGTATAAACAATTGCTTACCACGACAGAAGTCCTGGCTATATTGTAGTCCTGCGATGAATTCGGGTTGTCCCGAGCAGTTACACTGAATTTAAAGGGCAGTACATCAGGTGGAACATTCTCGAACGTCTTAATATTGGTGATGACGCCCGTATCCGTTTCTAGGCTGAAGTATTCTTCTGCCGCTTTAGTCCAAGAGTTCTTATGGTACTCTATCCTTCCGAATTCTCCACTGTCCTTGTCTTTTGCCTATCAAAATCAAATTGCAGTGGTTAAATTTTCATTCGCTTTCTATTTTACTTGAAACCTTAACGAAAATTACACAACTCACCTTAACTTGCACGACGTTCGTGCCCAATGGCGTATCCTTTGTAACTATAGCAAAGTATTTCCCTTTCGCAGCGGCAATGGTAGACTGTTCGGGAAACACGAATACCGGAGAGTTGTCGTTCACATCAGTTACGTGGACTTTTACATTGGCTTTGCTACTTTCTGGATTAATAAGACCCTTGATAGACTCTAGCTGGATTTCTAGGGAGTACCCGTTCAGTGTTTCGTAGTCGAGAGAGCTTGTGTTAAGATAGATTGCACAATCTCTGTCCTCAGTTAATCTTACATAGAATACACCTGGAATTTTGACATAAAAGTTGCATAGATCTTAAAGTGATTAAAGGGAAACACTATTGAATTATTATTCAAGGTGTAAATGTACCTTTCTGTGATGAATCAGTCAGTTTACATTTCAGCGGAGTGTTCGGAGAATGCTCTCGCTTGTTCAGAAGAGGCAAGATCCTCACTAGAGTTCCGTTAGGCGAGTTCTCTGCTACATGCTCTGTATACACTGTGTCTGCAAAACCAAGGCCCACCTGCGAAAGAATAAATAATAAACCACATTCTAAATCTATCTGACTGCTCTATCGTGTCAGACCCTGATACCATCCTTGGTTAACTACACCCTAAGACTATATACCTTGTTCTTTCTTGAAATTCCAATGCCTAGCTTCCAACTTCATCATCTGATCATAATTGACAAGCATCATAGCAAAACCACAATAAAAAAATCAAGTTCAAAGATTCCGTTACATACATAGACAATCTATTCGATAATTACAAGTGTAGCTAATAATAAGAGCGTGCTAACATTAATCACCCCCTTAGGGGTGGCCTATGTCCAAGAGTGGACTACTGCTGATATGATGCTGATGATGCATATCAATGATTAATGTTTATGTTATGACATGTCGGTGACCAAGTTGTTGTCATTATCATCCCAGCCTATACACGTGCCACTGCTGGGCCTCCTCGTAGAATGAGCTAGGCTGTCAATGGTAATTGTTGGAGATAAACTTACATCTGGCGGGACAGTTGCAGAATGGCTGACGTAAACAGTCAAACTGGTGACAGAAGACATCATGGGTTCACCTTGATCGTACGCTTGGACATCCACCTAAAAACAAAGGCATCGCGAAGTTAGAAAAAGACTGCATGCGAAAGCATCGAGATCGGTGAACAATTGAATATTCTAAAGTCTGAGCACCATCAGATAAGTCAAATTTAACCTGATTACGAGTATGCGACTTTCACTTACTAATTTACGCTTGAGTTATCGATTTGTTGGCAATCTCTTTGCAGAAAATTTAGTCAACACTACGTGACATTAATTGTAAACGATCTTACACTAAACATCAATCAATCCAGTATCTAAAAGTTGTCTCTCTGCGCTTAAAATATATAAATGCGAGTGTTATATCATATCTTAATCTTAAAGGGATGTTTTCTTTTATAAATTCACTTTTACGTACAGTGTATTCACTATCAGTTTCCTTCCTCAGATCGTCGCGCACCCTCACAGCACCAGTATCCGGTTCCACGTTGAAATATTTCGAAGCCTTTCCTCTGCCAACTAGCTTGTACCGCACTCTGTTGTTTGGAGCTGTTGAGTCTGAATCCACCGCTGTCACTGTTTGCACTAAGCTGCCGATGGATGAAGAGTCCTCTATCGTGATTGGACGGACCACTGACGTGAAGATTGGCGCGTTGTCATTTCTATCCTGAAATAGGTTATTATTAATAAAGGCAAAGGGAAAGCGCCTTAAAGACGGTTATGAAAAAGACTAAAAATCAGACCACTCCGCCAAGAGAGTACGATTTAGAAGATTAGAAAAATTATAACTTCGTGAAATGAAGTAGGTATTCGCTATTAAATTGCCACAAATTGACCAACTCAAGTACATAATTGGTGTTTTTTGATTGTAACTTTACTCTAGATACTTATTAAAATGCACGTTTATGTGAAGGATTTCCAAAAAATGCATCCAAATTAAATACATACAAATACAATATTCAAGCTACATAACTTCAATAAATACAGCAAACACTATGGTCTGGCTGTCTCCATTTTTTTATTACATACGGATGAATATGGAGCTTAAATAAAATACAACAAATTAATGTAACTTTCAAACAAAATTAAACCACCATTTTGAAGACAGTTGCCACATTGGGCATGCAATGAGGGTAAGCTGCGCTAGTATTGCCTACCCTATGGCTGGTGGTAGCCTGCAGGTGCGTGCCGGTGCAGTTACTGGCGTAGCCTATGTGAGCTGCACGCCACTTTCGCCTTCACCCCACGCTTAGGTACCATCAGCCAAATAAGTGGTCTATCAAGTTTTAAACAAGTTCCTACCAAATGAATATGTCGCTAAAGTCGAACTTTCAAGTTGACAGACACGTCTTTTGTCTGTTTATGACATGCAAACGATTATCAACTTTAGGGTGGTAGACCACATATTTGGCTGATGGTACATTGATATTATGGCCAAACGTCAAATTGATAGGACGGAATTAACGCATCTGCCAATGGCTGATGAATATTATTACGCACCTGGATAAATCAATTGTCTCATAGGCCACGAATTATTCCCGCATTTATTTGGATCTAATAAATCAACATTACCAAACTCGTCGGTTGTAGGTATCGAAACAACTCTCGGATATGTCGCAGTGGGTAAAGCTCAATGTACGTCACGCTCGCTATTCGTCGCAAACTCAATGCATACGCATTCTTTTGACGCAACTCACTCGCTATCTCAAAACTAGCACACTCTCGCTTCCTCGCACAAATCTTGTCCGCAAAACTCAAACGCCTATTTTGCATAGAAAACTTTGAATACTCACGTCAACCAAAACTTCAACAGTAGTTGTAGACCCTGAGCCGTCTTCCAAATTCTCTTCAGTGCCAACTATAAGCTCGTGTCTCGCGGTCATTTCGCGATCCAACTCTCTGAGGGTCCGGATCATACCAGATTTGCGGTCTATGGAGAAAAGGTCGGTGTCGCCACGAAGGATTGTATACGTAATCTCTGGCATGGTGTCGGGATCTTCTGCCTGAAATTGAAGTTTGATATTCAAAAGCTTCTTTTTTTAACAGACTTCAAAAAAGGGAGCTCTCATTTTAGTTGTATTTTTTATTTAGTTTAACTTAATTAGCTGGTTTACCCGCAGTTTCACTTGCTTGAACAGTTACAAATGAATTCCAATTCCAGGACCATTGTCACGGGAATTCCCGGAAATGATAGCGTAGTGCGTTAACATTACATGAATAAAAATGTCCTAGACTTCGCGGTTTAGATTTCAGGATTTTACAATAAACTGTACACCCAGATCCCGTGGCTATATAGGTACATCTAGTTTCAGCGGGGATGTTGGGGGGCCCTGATTTAGACCCGAAACTTCATGTAGACCAAACGTCTCTAACAGTCATCTCAGAAACTGAGCTGAAAGCTCATCAGTTTTAGGCTACTCGAATTGTGTGAGCTTTCGCGAAGGAGAAAGTTATTCACATCGATAACTAATACCAGTTTTACTTACTTGGACCTTGATAACGGGGTAGTTAGCAGAATTTTCGGGCACATGAACAGAGTGTAGCGTCTGCGGGAACACAGGCGCCTCGTCTGGCACATCTTGCACCTGGACAGTGACTGACGCGGTGCCGAAACGCTTGTCTATGGCGCCGTCCGTCGCCGTCACTACGAACGCGTATTCCTGGAACAACAAACGCTTGTTGTTGAGGATGATGTAGTTTGTAATACGCATTACAAATTACTTCATCATCTGATCATCTCGGCCCTATTTACTGGGTGATTCGGGAGACGTAAGCAGGACCAATCCTACGGGATTATGTTAGTTCGAGCAACTGCATCGTACTGCTGTTGATATTAAGAAGCGGCATTACCAAATATGGCAAAACATGGTTCGGTGTTTCAATAACGGACGGTTATCCAGATAAGTAAGCAAAAACAACAATGATGGGTACAGCACGAATTTGAAGCTTGATTGTGTTTGTTTACTTACTTTGTACAATAAAGAGTTTACATATATACAAATACAAACTTACAAACCTTAATTTAACATAACCCTAACTCTCTTTCTTCTTCTTTCTTTTTTTCTTTCTTTTCTTTCTCTCTTTGTTGGATCCTAACTGATTGCTCCTCTCATCCACTCAATGGTTGACTGTGACTGGTAGAGATCCCTTAAAGGGATAAGTCCGCCTTTTTACAAGTATCTCAAAGTTTGTCAATTGTGTTTTGTTTCTTTTCTTTTGTACAATAAAGTGTTTACATACATACATATCCACATAACACAACCTCGGCACTTTACTGCCAAAAAGAAATCCAAAGTCATCTCAAATAGTAAGCACAGATACGTGTCGTATGCAAAAGTCCTGCTCATGGTCACAAGTTATTAGCTTGCTCCTCTTTCTCTATCTATTGGACAAGTAAATAGTGATTACTAACCTTAGTATGCTCATAGTCCAGTTCAGTCTTGGTGCTGATCATTCCCGTTCCGTTGTCGATACTAAAGGGGAGGTGAGGCGGTAGATTGTAACTAATCATCGCGTTGATACCTTCGTCTGTGTCAGTCGCGTGGACGTAGCCTACAAACTCTCCCGTCAAACCTGGAAATTAAATAGCTACTGTTATAAAGCTGTCTGTGACGAGTGTAAAATGAATAAATAGTTTTTTTTACAGAAATAGGCTTGCGTTTGGCCACAATCACGCCTGATGGTAAGCAAAGATATGAACTAAGATGGAAAAGGAGTAAGCTTGCCAAAAAAAAATCGCAATGTTTTGTTTCGTTGAAAAAAACTGCAAATATAGTAGTGTAATCCGAGAGGAAACAGTCTATAAAAATTCGTCAGTGTCCATCATAAAAAAGTTAAATTGGTCGTTTCGCCAACGACTTAAAAACGATTAGTTAATTCTGCAGCAATTAGACTAACAGAGATAAGCGGGTTGGCACTCGCCCTCTCAATATAACAATAATATTTATTATTTAAACTAATACAATAAAGAGAAAAGATTTGAATGTGTGTCTCATAAAAATTTAAGAACTGATTTTCAGGGAGTAACATTATGCGGGAACGTGTAAACTACCCACGGGACGCAAACAAAGTTGCGGGCAACAGCTTTCCTGAACATTTCCACGAAAATTCTCAACCAATGCATTTTCTAACATTGCCTGGAAAAGCACCAAACTATTTTACCGTGTCAAGATTTTTTTAGCTGTTTTTTTTTGTGTGGGTAACACATACCTTCTTTAACATGGAACTGGTAAGAGTCTTCATCAAACTCTGGATTATTGTCGTTGATGTCAGTGACCTTGATATTGACCGTGGCCGTACTGGACAACTTTCCGGGATCTTCGGCTTTCACCATCTGAAACGTTATGTGATGCATTTATACTATTACCTACCTATATATAAGCACCAAAACCTTTCCATGCAATAATATGTATTTATTTTTACCAGTACTACACTTTATGATAGTGAGCGTTTGCTAATAATGTGAGTTTCATCTAAAGCTCATGAAAATCCGGAATACATTTTAGGGATTATTCATCATCCCAGCCTATATACGTCCCACTGCTGGGCACAGGCCTCCTCTCAGAACAAGAGGGCTTGGGTCATAGTTCCCACGTGGGCCCAGTGCGGATTGGGAACTTCACACGCACCATTGAATTGCTTCGCAGGTTTGTGCAGGTTTCCTCACGATGTTTTCCTTCACCGCAAAGTTCGTGGTAAATTTCAAATGTAATTCCGCACATGAATTTCGAAAAACTCCGAGGTGCGAGCCGGGATTATTATTTCAAAAATTAAGGACGGAAACTTGATGGCTTTATGGAAAAGATAGAGCAGGCATGAAGATATTTTTGTCATTGTGCCGCGAAACACTGTTAATTTAAACTTCATCGTAACGTAATGGAGATTGCGGATCGGCAAGCGCAGCGTACGATACCCACCAACGAGATGGACGGATGGCCTGATGGGCTACTACGAAACTCGCAAACCGAAGTTCGTATCGCACCGTCCCTTTCACTCGCCTATTAAATGACATAAGCGTCAGCGGGACGGCAACATACGAAGTTCGAGTTTTGCACTTCGTGGTATAGGGCCTGGTTATAGCCTCGGGTTCACGTTTGATGCAAGCCGCTTCAAACCTCTAAGAGGGAGGTCCAACAGAGGAGGCCCTACCCTACGTTTGATACGTTGACATAAACAGTCTTATGCTAATGAATAAGTAAAACATTTACCAATTGATACCGCGTAAGCACCTCCCTGTCCAGACTTCTGATAACGGTAATGATCCCGGTAGTTGCCCCGACGGCGAACTGGCGCAAATCGTTCCCGGACACTATGGAGTACGTCACTGGCTCGTTCTCTGGATCCTTGGCCTGAGAATAAAAAATATAATAATAATCATTTATTTCAGGCCAAACACAAGGATCATCCATATTAATGTTAGTATTTAAAACAACAATAAGAAAAAACTATACGACTATGTTAGTACCTACTTAATTAAAAAATAAAAAAATACTTTTTTAGTCATGTGACACCACAAAGGGCTGTCCAGCAGGTTGGCATAATATTCAGGATCATAAAGAAAATATGAATGTCCCGGCTAAACGAGGTCCTTGCAATTTGTTTTAGACGCCAGACATTCACGCGAACTCGTGTTCATATTATGACTGTAAGCATAATCCTATTTTAGTTTACTACATATAGTACTTACTTATCTGGTCTAGTACAACCCTCAAATACACATGTAGTGGCCACTACGACTAAAATAGACAGGAAGACTGGAGGCTCTATTATGCCTTGCGAACTGCGACCCTTAGTGTCTGACACTGTCTCACTTTATTCAACTTATTAACATTCACAGTGACAATAGTGACAGTAGAGTAGGTAGTGACTCTTTTAGACACAACTGCGCCCGGAGCTACTGATAGTTCCACGATGCCTTGCGAACTGAGGCCCTTAGCATCTGACACAGTCTCACTTTACTTCTACATATCAACACTTACAGTGACAGTGGAGTTAATAGCGGCTCCTTCAGACACGGGTGCGTGGTAGTCTTTCGCTGAGAACTGCCGTGACCGCGTGTTAGGCCCCGGAGCTACTGATAGTTCCACGATGTCTTGCGAACAGAGACCCTTAGCGTCTGGCAGTCTCACTTTACTTCAACTTATCAACACTTACAGTGACAGTGGTGACAGTAGAGTTGATAGCGGCTCCTTCAGATACAGGTGCGTGGTAGTCTCTCGCTGAGAACTGCGGTGGCCGCGTGTTAGGTCCCGGAGCGACAGATAGCTCCACGATGCCTTGCGAACTGAGCCCCTTAGCGTCTGTGGCGCGGATCGTGACGCTGTATTGCTCACCAGCTTGCAAGTGGCCAGTGCTTGCTAGAAAAAGTAGACGACAACTTTTAGTAAAAAAAAAATTTGAGACATATTTGACGAATAGATATTGATGACAGTACTAATTTTTAAATTAAATTAAGGCTAAATAACTTACAGATAACTCCAGTGTCCGGATCGATAGTGAATTTGTTCCCTCCGTTATTAGAGATGTGGTAAATACTGTACGTAATACGCGCATTTTCGCCTTCATCTATATCCGTCGCCTCGACCTGCAAAATAGAAATTTATTTCATAAGGCTGGCAATTTTTTATCCAAATAATAATTGAGTTGACTCTTCTGCATACACGCCATGATGTCTGTGAATTCGCCAACTTTTGTTTGCGTTAATGGTGGAGGAATCGAAGATATTTGTCTTTGTCTCACTTTTTTTGCATATGATATAGGATAAGGATCGAATTTGGCGCGCGGCGTATAGTTTTAATTTTGACTTTTTTCTTCTGAATTTAACACATCAAGCCCTGTAATGTTACCTTGTAAACAGCTGTAGGCTCCAAGGTAGCGGGTACATTGATGGGCTGAGTTTTAGGTATGACTGGAGCATTGTCATTTTGGTCCAGCAGCTGAACAGCTAAGGAAAGCGGAGCCGACGCAGCGCCGCCGTTTGCTTCTCTGGCCACAACCTGGAAAAAGGAAGGAAAAAAATATAAGTAACAAAGGCTACTAGACTATCTCATAAATTGTACTTCAACACATGTATAACATAAGTACTCATTATAATCATACCCAGCTTATATAAGCCTATCTGTTGAAGAGCACAGACCTTATTTCAGAGTGAGAACGGGCATAGGTTTGGCACAGGGGCATAATCTCACATATTGTTGCAAAATGTTTGTTTACAGGATTGATTGATTTTGACCTTAGTATAAATGAATACATACCAATATCATACATGTTCACATTTCACGAAAGTGTGTGTGTTTGTATGTTTGTCCGTCTTTCACGTCGAAACGGAGAACGAATCGACGTCATTTATGACATAGAGATAGTTTATGAGCCAGAGAGTGACATGGGCTTCTTTTTATCCCGGAAAAATGCACAGTTCCCGAGAGAACAGCGCGCGATTACCGAGTTCCACGCGGAAAAAGCCGCGGGCAAAAGCTAGCTCTTCAATAACTTATTTTTGGGCATTACTTACTTGGAATCTAAATTTGCCTGGGTTCGGCGGGTCCCTGTCCAGTCTATCATCGTTGACTATAAGGATGCCATTCTTGTCGATGTCGAAGAAGTTAGTCGTTAATTCGTACGTATACTTTGGTATGAGGTCACCGGGGCCCTGTAAAAATACATAGATTATTATATTATTAATAACAACATACATGTTTTCCTAATATAAAAACACAAATTATATAAATATACCCAATAGTAATATCATGGGACACTTGACACAAATTCACCTAGTCCCAATTTAAGAATAGCTTTTACGTTGTACGGTCGGTCCCCTAACTTATTCATACTTTGCATAGAAAAGTGAATACTTATGTTAGGGTGCACCGACTGTACTATGTGTACTAGACAACACGGCTACTAACGGCAAGGAGGAAGTCAAAAACTACTAAAATTCTGCTTGCGTAATACTCGAATGAGTCTAATTCACAAATGCTTACCAAATCAGGATCTGAAACGCTGAGCCGTATAGGCTCTCCCTTCGCGTCGAGCACTTTGGTTCCTTTAGGCGAGTTCTCCTCCACGCTGCCTTCATCAGACGAGGCTTCCACCACCGGAGGGCTCGCGTCGACCGGCCGTACTGTCACGGTTAACTTCGCCGTGGTGTACCGACGAGCTTCTGATACTTCTTCAGCCTGAAATTAAGGGTTACACAATTATTAGTGATGTCGTTATGCTTCTGCAATGTCCTGTAGATTTCTGAAGATCAACGATGAGGCTCATTTTCGCATACTAGTCCTGTTTCTCCTGTGTTAATCGACTGTCACGAAACCTATATTTACTTATTGTGAAGAATTGTGTTTTTATCTATCGTTTCCAATGGCAGACTAACAGTGGGGCAGAAGGGGTAGCCCGCCCTGGACCTCCAGTCTCAGGGAGGCTCCAAATGTCCACAAGTTGCGTCCTACACAAAATCCGATAGATTAACTTTATCGAACATTTTGGACTGTCTTACACTGAAGTAAGAATCCCAGGAAGTTATTTGGTTTATCGACTGTTGAGGTTTCTGAGTTTTAGGTACCTTTATGACCAGTTGGAACTTCTTAGCAATACTGGTATCAACCGGTTTGAGCTGCCTCACTGCCCCCGTGTGCTGGTCTATAGTGAAGTAGGTAGCCCAGGAGTCAGGTTCTCCGGACTCTATGCTGTACCGGATCCGGGCGTCGAGGGTGTCCATATCGACCGCTTGTATTTTCTCAGGTTCAATCGATAGTATGCCAGCTAGGACGCCACTGTTTACCTATAAAACATGATATCAAGGTTAGTTATTTCACTCCATTTAGCAGAAAAAAGTAGCGGAACAGTTGAAGTTCTTTTTTAAATTCTTTATTTATTATAGAACTTTGGTCACTGAAAGAACATGCAGTTCCGTCAAAGATTTTATAGTAAGAAAAGACTTCACCTATGAATTAGTAAGTGATAATGATTACCATTGTACAGTCCAGTTCATAAACTTGTGAGCAAAAATTTCATCAAAAATATCTGAAGACGACTCTATTGTTAACGGCGTAGAGTCGTGTTCAAATATTTTTGATCAAATTTTTGTTCACAAGTTTATGAACTCGACTGTCCAAGGACATCTCTTCTGCTACATTTATGTCCGAAATAACATTTTCTTACCATGAGCTTCATACATGGCTAACGAAAACATCGTGAGAAAACTACAAACACCTACGAAGCAGTTCAATGCTGTTTATGTAGAACTTCCCAATTCGCACTGGACTCAAGTGCGAACTACAGCAACAAGCCCTCTCATTCGAAGAGGAAGCCTGTGCCCAGCAGGGAGACGCACAGCCACAAATGAGAGATAGGTAAACCTGTAGAAGTCATGACGCGTGGAATAGAAGAAAGAGTTTGATAGGCCATCACCGATTTGAAACAAAACCCTTGTCGCGATTCATTTACGCAATTACATTTTTTTTTAAACAATATAGGATTGCGTTTGGCCACAATCACGCCTGATGGAAAGCGAGGATGAGGCCTACGATGGAGCACGCTTGCCTAGAAAATGCTCATAAGCAAACTTACATAGCTGGAGTACTCTGGATTGATGCAGGCACCATCATGCAGCGAGCATCCCTTGTAGATGAAAGACGGATCCTGGTCGTCGTCATCTTGAACATTTACTGTCAACGTAGTGGTACTCGACATACGTTTTTTGGTATCGCGCGCACGATCCTGCGAAACACAAGTAAAGAGATAAAAAGAGAAGAAGAGATGATAACACTAGTTGTTGCTAATTACAAGGGTGACTCCACATTTCTTGATAAAAATGTGTTCGTGTCGTGTAAGCGTCCAAACGACATGACACGATACGGTATACGATATGCTAAATAAAATATTGCAAATATGAACACACCCTAAGCAGATGATGTATTATGTAGGTTCTATAGAGATTAGATACATGAATCACTTGCGTATTACTATAAATTTATGCTTTTTATGACAGTTTTACAGGCTCGCAGTCGGCAGCGAATGAATGCATTGATTTATTGGCCTACAGGTGCACTTTTAAAATATTACTTCTGAGTCATAGTTATTCAGTGAGCTTTACTGGTCTACCCACACAAAAAGCAAAATCAACAAAAAAAACGATCCTTATTTTGATTGCTTATCTCTACCACTCAAAGGTTGACTGGCAGAGATCCCTTCAGGGATAAGTCCGCCTTTGTACTTAACGCTTTTTTGTAACCTTGTTGTATTTGCTTTTTGTACAATAAAGAGTATAAAAAAACAAACAAACAAAATTAACAGTAATACTTACAGAAGCTACAATAGTGACTAGATACTGCTGAGTGCGCTCGTAATCCAAACTCCTGTTGACAGTCACAACCCCTTGATGCGGGAGTGGTATACTGAAGAAGCCATATCCATCGGCCGCATTGCTGGCTTCCAACGTTTTATTGTCTCCTGGTACTATGAAATACTCGGAAAGACCATTGACGCCCGCGTCAAGGTCTACAGCTCGTATTTTGTCGAAGACTGTCGTACCTACTGGCACAAGCTGGAAGAATAACACAAGCATTAAAAGGCTGACCGGATACATACATTCGTTTTACAAGCTTTTAAAATTAAACCAGTTAACTGATATCGTTCGAAACTCGAAAGAGACGATCGGTTTTCTTCTTCTTAATCATATTAATCTTTAGAAAAACGATCAAAATCATCGAGTCCCGAGCGATATTAATATTCTAGTTCTACTGTATCTAAATTTAGTTATGGTTTCAAATTTGCAGACCATTTTCGATCACTTCATGGCATCTGATACAATAATCTGGTAGTGAAATCTTGGTGGTCTGGCCAGTATCGTCCCTGCAGGACAGGACTCTTAAGCGGTTAATTGCATCGACTAGAATCACTGTACGGATTTGTAGTTCTGATTACAATGGCATCACAACAAAAACTTATTGTATCCGAAAACTGTATGCGTGATAGAAGGCTATGTGATAGAAGAGTAGACAGGTGGACGGATCGATGAGCGAGAACAAGACGCTCCGAAGTTGGCCCCTTTGGCTACGGAACCAAAAATGCATACTTTATTTCGGCAGTAGCTGACCAGGGAATTAAGCCTTTTTGAGAATTACCTTTACTTGTCATTCGAGATAAAAAATATACCAAAATTTAATAAAATAAGATAAACATACAACACGTTAAAACTGGTTAGATCGTATTGATTTACGTTTTCGTATGTTAACAAGCATCTCTGGACCCGGCACGCAGAGTTTTGTCGTTTACATGAAGCTATATCCTTATCTAACCAGTTAGCGTGTGGAAAAGGGACGGACGCTTTATGTCAGCGATAAACGCCACGAGCCTCTGCTTTACAGTTATAACGAACAAAATGGCTTCTGACATGTTCGGTAGTTTACAGCTCCGCTGTTTTATGTGATGTGGAAACGCAATCTGCGACTGCGATTAAACGGTCGTTAAGGGTCTCGAAGAAGCCATAAACCCTTTATGTACTCCGTCCGCGGATAACGGTATTGTTGTTAGCCGGTGAGAGATGTGGGTGTCGCTTTTATTTGATTAAAGACACTTTCGAAAGCACCTGGAACCTACATGCTATTGGGCAATAAATTGGTATCATTATTGGTCAAAATTATAAAAGTAAACGGTTCAACTCACGATTATACGACTATTGATTACCTTGGAAAATCTATACCTATACCTGTGTTTTCTGTACTGCTTACTATGTGTTGGTGTTCAATAAAGAGTCATTGTATGTATTGTATTAAAAGTCAGAATCGGTGCGACTAGTTTTCGAGTTAGTTTAGTAACTTAGTTTAGTTAGTAGTTGAGTAGTTTCGGGGGTTCCGAAAAGATCGAAACACGTCGAACCGTTTCTGACTTAAGGTATATCGTAAATTGAACTGTTTAATTTTATCAATTATGTCGTACGAGAGCTTTTAATATTACTGGTGTCATTATTTTTGATTCTAATTAGCAAATGCGTTTGCTCTGATGGGAAAACAAAAAATAAACTAGTTATATATCGTGCTGGCATTTATAAATCCTTCTTAGTGCACTTAGGTATTATTTAATTTTATCCTGCGTGTTAATTAAAAATCATTTCTGCACTCGAGCGTCATTCCTTTAATTATCAGGCTTATTACCAATAATCGTAATAACTTTATTCATCTCCGGAAATAGGCGTGTCGCTCACTATATTAAGCCTATCTTAAGTCGGCCATACACGTTACGGTCCACCGCACAGGTTTGCCTGCACAGGTCAGGTTCGTTTCGGTGTATCGGAACGGTCTTCAGTTCTATTTGCGATGGCATCGAGTGAGGACAAGGACCCACTAGCACTGCTAGCCCTTGCGTTAATTTTGAGGAAAAATGATACAAGAAGGTCGGTCGGCATACACGCTCTGGTCGTGCGCAGGTACACCTGCACAGGTAGACCTCTCCGGTAAACCGTAACGTGTATGGCTACCATTAGACTATAAATATTATGTTATTGCGTACGTACTGGTTAATAATATCAAGTATTTCTATTTGATTTATAACTTTAACGATAATCGTCAAAGTAATACTTCAAACCTACAAAAAATTAGTCAAATACAAGTAACAATAAATCGCAACAGCTTATTAAGACAGCTGGTCCTATCCTACACGTTTGACGCTCGCGATAGCGATATAATCATAAAATAGTTTTGCTAATTCTCACCTCTGACACGTTGGCTTCATACGGCACTCCTTGGAACGCGGGCGCATTGTCGTTGATGTCCGAAACCCGGACTATCACCGTGGTAGTGCGCCGACGCTTCGTCGCTTTCACTTGGCAGACCAACTGGAAATAAAAGTGGCGTCAAGATGGTTCACTTGTACATAAACGCCGCGTTTCAGACGCCATGTTGATGTTTTCTCCAGTCTACCGTAATGCTGTATTTACGATTACGATCCGCTAGTAACTTACTACTATTAAGTTTAGAACCTTGATCAAGCAGGTACCAATTAACTAGTCAAGAACGTCAATTAGTATTATGTCTTTAATTCTGCTGGTTAAAAAACGTAGCGCAAAGTATATTTTATAGGAAATTGAGAGTGGTTGTTTGTAAACATTATTTTGCCAATGCGTGCAGATACAATTGTGAACATATTTAGATATTTTTTAATTATGTTTGCGCTATAAGCTATCATACCATGACATCATATCATACAATGACATCTACGTGAAAGCGATTGCGCGATGCGAGTGATCTCTCTTAAATTACAACTAAGCTGCCTCACGGTGGGCGATGATCATTTATTAACATCTTAACGGGTTATATTGACATCAATATGCAGATCCACCTGAACGTTTCTCTAGAACGCATATTTTTAACCCAATTAAGCTATTGTATAGGTGATGAAACTTTGTATTTATCGCTTTGTGGACCTCATTCCAGATGAGTATCTTTTACAGTTAATTAAGTTTACATTCACACGTGTTTAGATTAAACACCGAGTGTGCTGGTAAAAAACGTAAACAATGTAATCAAGTTTGAATGTAACGGTCGTGGTTGATGATTGGAATCACTGGCGGATTGTTTCTGAATGAATTGAATGGGTACAAGTTTTGCATTCAATGTAAATGTTAGTTTCAACGAGCCCTATGTTATACCCTTCGAACAATTTCGCAGAAGTCTTAAGTACTTGAGCATTTTTTTTAGAATTGCTTTTATAAAACAAACCCAGTAGCCTAAAAGTTCGATTTGTAATATGGGTTCTACGGTTCGGACCTCGTAGGTTTTGTCAGCTATTTTTTTTTTTACACACTTATTTTTACAGGACTTTCCAATTATTTATCTTATAATACGAATGTTTGTTTTCGGGTCTTAGATGTTTAAAATGGGGTTAAGTAATGTATTTATCAAATAATTAAAACATAGATCATACTCCTCAAACTGAACAACTTTCTAGTTCAGCGACTTTCAAAAATAATTAGTTTTTTAATTTTTATTACAATTTTAAGTTTATTCGAAGAAGCAATGTAAAGCAAAATGCTTGATGTTTGTAGCGTGACATATATATTGATAGCAGTATTTAATTTGTATGAAAAAAAGAAAAATGTTGTTCAGATTGACGAGGACGATCTATGTTTTAATTTTTTGCTCGTATTACAGGCCACACCCGGTATAATTATGTTAATTCGTAGCCTAGTATCCATAATACATACAAGCTTTGCTTAGTTTGGGACTAGGTCAATTGGTGTCAAGTGTCCCGTGTTATTTATTTTTTTATTTTATTTTTAGTTATTATACTTAATTCACTTTGAGATTTACTGTCTTCCCTCATTAATGAAGGAAAACAACGTACAAGTTGCATCTACTTGCCTAAAGCCAGGTGAAACTAAAATTAGTTCTGTCACTATGTGAGATCTGAGCGCCTTATATCGAATCGAAGCAAATATAGGAAGTTGGCTATTTCTTGCTAGTATAGCAGTTTAAATGTGAAAAGACTCATTGACTTAGGAAATCAGAATGTTCGTGCACCAAATTACACCCACTCTCTTAGGGAGCTTTTAGACTTCTTTGACGGACTGTTGCTGTTAGCCTCAGATGGCTTTTACAGCTTATCAGAGAGGGCTGCCAGACGGGCGAGCAAGCTTTTAGAGTAGAATTGATTTACCTGAAACACCATATGCGACAGATTGTCCGCATCCCGGTCTAGCGGCTGCAACAGCTGCAAACGTTTGCCGTCGAGCTGGAAGAGCGTCGGTCCCTTGGGGAACACCGTTGACAGGACGATGTCAACATCTGGCTCGCCGACGATTGGTAACTCCGCTGGTACTGTGCTTTGGTTTACTTCTGCGATGAAAAAAGAACAGAATACATTCAGGTAAAGTTTTGAAATGTGCCATAGAAATTTTGAGTCAAATTTCTTATCACAATATTGTCTTTTATTGTACGTTAATATTCCTAATTTACTATTTACTTTTATTGCATTATTTATTATGAAGCAAATACGATTTTCTGCACATGATTTCAAAGTATCCAACATTCAAGACAACATTAAGTACTCAGCAATCTAATCGCTTCCATTTTGACTCTTAACTTTGTTTTGTAACAAAAACTATAAAACTCTCTTTAATCGTTAATTTAAATACTTCAAATTTACCCCTACAGTATTGAATAATCTTTTTAAATGTGGCACTAATAGCCAACTAATCAACAAAGGTATAGTACCTATCACTATCACATTACGTAATCTGCTGCAGAACTTAAACCAAAACATAAGCCTTCGAATGGATACTAAAGTGATATTGCAGTAATTTCAAATTTCCATTTAAGTGCTCCGAAAGTAGAGCACTTATTTACAAGCTGGTACGATATAAATAATTCATTACTTACGATTGCCTCTGCTCTCTTCTATATCGACAATGATGCTGGCTTGGCCGGTCTCCACATCACACGGACCTGTAACAGTGAGATCGGTATTTAATGCATGTTTTCAACAATAATAATGTTTGAACCTATAAAGTTGTATGAAGTAGTTTAATTTGAAATGGAAAGTATTTCGCCATCCATCCAACCTCCGCGCGCGTCCTGCTCTATAGCGGTGCATAAAACACATAAAGAAAAAAAAACAAAAGTAGTGTTCTGTCTGGTCGGATGACATCTGGCAGTCGGCTGGTAAACTGTGGATGAGACTAGTACAAAACCGGGCAAAGAGGCGTGAAAATGAAGAGGCCTTTACGCAGCAGTGGGCTGATTTGATTGATTGAGTCTTCTGTCATCAATTGCGGCAGCAGAACCACGCAAAAAGTATTTTCCGCAAGATTTAATTTAATACTTCTGCTCCTCTCCAGTTATTGTGATTATAATCGCTGAAAATAATACAAGAAGAACGTGTCGTTAACAGCATCAAAATATCCGGAGATAAAGGCGAGTGATTTCCATCTTTCTTTATAGACAAACAACTTTTTAGGGTTCTTATAGTTCACTGAAGCTACAGCAAAAAACAACTACAAAAAAAAAACATTTCAATAGGAATGCAGTGAATCGCAGACCGAATTGATTATTACGGGAAGACAAACATTAAAAAAGAAGAAGAAGCGTACCCCAGACAAGCTAGGCGAGGAAAGGAGAATGGCGAAAAGAAGGGTGGCGTGGCCTAAGAACATCTAATGATCTAAACAACTTTATCGATGGAAACGTTCAGTAAAGATTTATGGACTACAGAACGGTAATCTCAACCGTCGTCCATTATGACTACTATTGTTAAATATCTAATATTCAAAAGTAATTAAAGTACGGAATTATGCGTAGATGTGTAAATTATATCACCAGCTGCCACTACACAAGCACTTAATGGAACACATTTCACTAAACACTAATTACTTCACAATACAAATGCAATACGGAAGCGCGAGACAACTAGAAACGCATGGTTGGGTTTCATTAAAATTAACAAACGGTCGTAAATAAACCAATCGACAGGAGAGTTGTGGGATTATTCTAGATGCTAAATTATTTGTAGACTAAACATTTTGTTAGGTGCAGTTAGTAAATGTTGCATTGATTAAATTAGATATTTCTTATTTTCTCTCCCTCTCTCTTCC
This sequence comes from Choristoneura fumiferana, assembly GCF_025370935.1. Classification (NCBI taxonomy): domain Eukaryota; kingdom Metazoa; phylum Arthropoda; class Insecta; order Lepidoptera; family Tortricidae; genus Choristoneura; species Choristoneura fumiferana. The sequence goes on from NC_133484.1 coordinate 7,523,362, forward strand.
TCTTTGACAAATAAACATTATTATTATTATTAAGAAATCAGTCGCATTGATTGTTACATTGTAATACATATGTACGTTAACATACGGTCTCAAAACGTAAAAACAACCAAATAAGATGAAATTCTTCAGACTTTTAAGGTGCAAAAGCCCTTATTTAACGATAAACAGATAAACATAGATAAACCGATTCCAATTTCAGATGAAATAGCTCAATTGCGAGGACTTAACATAAGTTTGATATTTTATTTTTACAAATGATGAAGAAAACAACACGATAACAGCATACCAATAATCGAGATGATAAAACAGTAGTCGACAAACAGTAGCCATTGGCATAGGTTGCGTACTCAAAAAACTACACTCGAAACGTTTCTAAAGCGATTTTCATCTTGACAGGTCCAGAATAAGTTGCCCCGGTGAGAAATTTCGTAGTCTCGTTCATTAGAGCGCCAGTTCTAATTAAGGCTTACATTTTGAATTCGATTTCACTATGATTATTATTTACGATCGTCCTTTCATTACTCGAATTAACCTATAGCCCGTAATAAGATTATTGACAGTAGAAAAAACTGTTTAACTTGTGGGTCTGTGAGCTGCAGACCTTGCGATCTTGTCTTTTAAGTTTTTAATCCTCATGGCTCCGCCGTTTTGAAAAGTTTCTAAACACTCGATTGCAAAAAAGTCCGTAGTATAGTTACAGAACCTGCTAAGCCTGCTACCACCTGTAAAGGAAAACAGCCTGACACCCGCTGGACATCCTGACAGTCATATGAAAGCATGTTTGCTGAAACTGAAAACACTGTCGTCCACATTTACAGCGAGGTGCTTTTTAGATAACTATCTGTAGTTTTTCGTTTAAGAAAATTGACATTCAAATGTTAAAAAATATAAAAATAAATTGATCGTATCAGGCATTACTTTGCAGAGGCACATGTACTTATTATATTTTATCTATTATTCTACGAGCATAACCCAAAAACTGGCTACTCGGCGACCACACGCGTAGTACTCAACAGCAATTGGTTTAGGTTCTTAGTCCAGTGACTTCATACAGATGCTATAAAACAGCTTGGTCCTTAAAATTATTGATAGTTCTCGTTTGGTGACTCATAGATACTCGTTACTTCTGTAACTTATATTAATAACGGGATTTCATAGAACTGGTAATAAACTCGAGAACCAATACAGGGTGGAGACGATAAGTGATCTCACTCGATTATTTCTAAACTATACAAGATATCGGAAAACTGGTTACTGATGCTGAAGGTATGTATGTATGTAAACTCTTTACACATAAAACAAAATACAAATACAGAGAGGAGAACAAGGGCGAGCTTATTCTTAAACAGGGATCTGTGCTTCAGAATGAACTGGGTCTATTTGAAAATTGAATGTTATTCAATTAATAATTATACGAAATAAATAATTAATTAGCTAGTATTAATGTTATTCAATATTATTGATACCGATTGATAGAGCTCGTGAAGCACTTTCAGGATCAGTAGCCAGTTTTTCGATATCTTATATAGTTTATAAATAATCGTTTGAGATCACTTATCATTTCCATCCTGTATATAATATTCTGGACCAGTACTTAATGTTGTTTGTGGAATTTAAGTGAGTTAACATTTCCTGGGAATTAAAATTACGTTTACTGGTTGACAATTACATATATAAAAGTCATCAGAAGGTGTTTTAACAATTTGATCTAGTAATTAAATATGAATTTATAACAAAATAATACAATATAAGTCACAGAGAACCGAAAAAGTACTCGTATACGTCGTTGTAACAGAAATAACGGAATTCCGTACGGAAGGCGTGTCTGAGAACCTTTTAATTATAAAGCTATTTGTTCGCACAGTGGGCGTTCTATGAAATCACGTCAAAAATAAAGAGTTTATGCCTTAAAAGACAGTGTTAATTAGTACACATGTACTGAATAAGCATGGATTTAAGTCCATAGAGCTCTTAGAATGGTCGTTAGTGAGTTACCGAACCCTTATAAGTATTTGTTCCAATTAGAAAGCATTGCTGTCTTCTAGTTTTAGTAAATGTATTGAATTTTGTAAATAGTTGGCGAGCTTTTCGTCATTAGTTAATTTCACGTCTGTTAGTTGTAAATAACTGATACTAATGGTGCAGCAGGTGGCGGTCTCCGTTTAAGTCTGAGTGCGTTGCTGCGTGTATTGACTTAAGCATCAAGCGGCGAGTAATGAGCCATGCAATACAAGTCTAATGTGGCATCAAATTTAATTGAAGTATAATCACAACATCAACATAATGCAGCTTCAGAAAAAGAAGACTCGTGTGGTACCAGCCAGTATCTTGAACGCTATTAAAAACACAAACGTGCAAGTAGTAAAAAGATCATAAGCTTACCGGGTGTCGCTTGTGCCAGATGTAATAGGCAGAAGACGAGCAGCCAAATTGATGATTGCCCATGCTGGATTAGCGCGACCCACCGCGCCATCTCACTGTAACAAAACAAAACACCTACATTAGCAGCAATAAAACAAAATAACACAATTTTAGAACCATTAATAACTAAACAAGTGAACATTCCGCGCCTCCCGCGCCATTTTTAAGGACTTTCAAGTTATTGAAACGATTGGCATTAGTTTAACAGATTAATGAAACGCCATTGTAAATCAGAGTGTCCTATCACCATCGGTATGACAACCGTACTAATGCAATAACAGGTAAGTATGGATTTCCTATAACAAGATTACAATGAGATTACAGAAAACGCGGGGCAACATTCGTTTGTGTTAATTCGTATTACAAACGAAATAACCTTGCGGGAATCGGATTTCCCACAAATCTGTTTTACTTTTTGACGTCAACGGGGCTCACTTTGGGGACCTAGTAGTGACACTGGAACAACTGGGTAGGTACTGGAATATAAATTTCGCTCGTGGATTTTCCATATCAATATAATTACAAATAAACTTGATCGTCATTTGTGTCTCCGTAAGTGTATAAGATAAATCTGATTCTTACTGTAGACACTTAAGACTTTTAACTGTCACTATAGCACTTAACATTTAACGTCCAGGTAAACTGAACAGAATAAATCACGTGCATTTTTCGGTCATATGTAATAAACCAGGGATAAGGCTTAAACTTTAGTAGTACTTTTATGTGGACTACTAAGCTCTAAAATACCTAACTGTATTGAACTTCGACTTACTTAACATACCCGTTTAACTTTCAGAATTTAAAGCATCCTCATTGATTTCACATTACTGCCCTAAAGTTCCCTTTAGGTCAAGAAGACTAACGTTAATGCAAATATCTGAATACTTAGCGCAAAGTTGACTTAAGTAAGGTGTACTTTTTAAATATTTGATTAGTTGGTGTCTAGTTTGCTCAAGTATTTTGAACCGAGTAAAGTCTATACGGCATCGGCTTTCTGACCAGATAAAAGTGGACCAAGTCAGTTGAAGCAAAAAGTTGTCCTCGTAGAATTACTCGCCGATAATAACACGGAGCTGAGAGCAGACAGTGATAGAAACAAACTAGATAACATTCTGCACAAAACTATTTAATTCAAATGGGAACGGAATGCTGAACAAGTTTAAGAAGCGAGGTAACTAATCTTAGTGTAAGGTACTAGGAGAAAACATTTGAGAAACCTCAGACAAGAATTATAAGTTAGAATTAACATGAAGTTGTTGAAGTAAATACTCGTACCTACACGGTAGGTCTTGCAGAGATTGACATTTGTGTAAGTTAAGTCAACTTGAGCATTAAAGTTACCATTGTCATACTTGAAATTAAAAAAATGTAAAGTTCAGTAGTTAAGTAATTCACTACTAATTTCATGTGACAAATTCTTAACTTGAAAGCAAGCAACCCAAGCAAGATACAACACAAAACCATAGATTTAGGTATACGTATAAATATTTTACGCAATTTACTTCTATCGAAAATCTAGCTTGAGTCCATGAGTTCAGGGCTTATGTGTAGACAAGCCTGTGTGCTTAATAATGTGAATCGAAGACTTGGACCACAACTTCCAAATTTTCATTAATAAATGTAAGATGGAAGTGGGATTCGTGGAAAGGGGTATCATAGAATCGCAGTTGTAACTGGTACATCTGTTCCACGTTGCTATAGCCAATCTCTATGAATCATGAGGAATCGTGTCTCAGCAACCACTTAGATAGATACTAAGTCAACATCAAGTGGGAGGAGTCGTCAATAAATCCATACTAATAGCTCGTGGAGTTGCCTGCAGGTTTGTTGCTTAATCGCGGAAAAAGTGCTGCACTGGTTTTCTAGTTTTTATACGCTATCATTCAATGTATTTTTTTAGCTCTGCGTAGGTATCAGTCGTTTGTCATCTCCACCTATCGAATCATAAAGTCCATCTTTCAAGCTGGGACCAATCCTACCATGCACAATAACATACCTAAAAGTTCAATCAGCTTAATCGGATGAGCCGTTCTCATACAGGTGGAAAACTTTGAAGTTGCACACTATAACATTCGCGTAATTTTACGACCTTAGTAACTATCTATCCTTATAATATATACCGCAACTTTTTTTCATCACTTTTACTGCGGCAGCAGTAGTAGGTATCTCAGCTAAAGACGTTGGATACCCGTCCAAACCAAATTTCGAGTTAAGAGTATCATTTCAATATTCTATTAGCGCCAATTTATTATCAACCGGCACGCACATTCAACGCTACTTGCTACCATATTATTATAGGGTCAAGTTACCTTATTTATAATGATGGTTGACTTACCTAGCCCTCTAACATGAGATTAGGGTTAGAGCTTAGAATTATTCTGAGTAATGGCGGGGCACCGTCTAGCATTAATATGTCACGCTTCGCATTAGCATTCGAAAGGGTTTAGTTTAGTGTGTGGATGTTAGTGAGTGTAAAGCGGCAGCGTATGTTAATGTGTAAATGTTTGTTTACTATGACTGTCGTAGGAAATAAGAGACGATCTTTATTTGGGTTGACGCACGCGAATTTAATACAGGAGACTAAAACAAGAAAGTCCAAACGAGGTGATTAATTTATTTACCTAGCTCCTTTATTAACGTACTTCAAACAAAGGAAACGGTTCTCTGTATTCCACTGTATGAAATTATGTATTTTTTTTAGGATTTCAGATTGACTGATATCTGATACCAGTAATCAATTGACGTACTTTTAATTGGCTGTTAAAACGTGACTCTCCCAAAGATTTCGTAAGGCAATAGTGAGCTGTGACTTTACTTATTTGTAAAGTCAATTAATAACTATTTATTTGTTTTATACCAAGCAAATTTAATATTTTACAATTTAAGCCGTGGTGGCCTAGTGGTTTGACCTATCGCCTCTCAAGCAGAGGGTCGTGGGTTCGAACCCCGGCTCGCACCTCTGAGTTTTTCGAAATTCATGTGCGGAATTACATTTGAAATTTACCACGAGCTTTGCGGTGAAGGAAAACATCGTGAGGAAACCACAAACCTGCGAAGCGATTCAATGGTGCGTGCGAAGTTCCCAAACCGCACTGGGCCCGCGTGGGAACTATGGCCCAAGCCCTCTTGTTCTGAGAGGAGGCCTGTGCCCAGCAGTGGGACGTATATAGGCTGGGATGATGGATGATGAAATTAGATTTTAGGGACTAAAGACAGTGTTCCTTATCAGAGTTGCGTCTTGGAATTGTGGGTATTAACTACCACAACTTTGATTTGCAAAGATTCTAAGAAGTCTGAGTGCTATCACTATTCTAGTAGATAGAGGTGAGGTGACAGCTTTGTCATCGATAGGATGACGACCAGATGGCTAAGTGGTTCGAGAACCTGACTACGAAGCTTGAGGTCCAGGTTCGATTCCCGGCCGGGGCAGATATTTTTATGAATAATACGAATGTTTGTTCTCACGTCTTGGATGTTTAAGTATATTTATCCGTTGCCTAGTATCCATACGAGTAGTACAAGCTTTGCTTAGTTTGGGACTAGGTCAATTGGTGTTAAGTGTCCCATGATATTTATTAGCACGTCAAACACCACGACATTTACCTTATACATCAAGCGTGAAAAACCTCATCTTTTTGCTTATCTCTAAATCGTCAAATGAAATCTTTGGCTAAACCACATTACACCAAATATGTCAATGGACCGTATAAGGTAAATAGCGCCTTTCATAGTTCAAAATCGCCGCCGCTTTTGGCAAGGTTTGCTTCCTACAAACACTTGCACCACATGGTTAATCAGGCAAGTATAGTATACGGACCCCCTAGCGATACCACGACATAAAAGTTAACGCGTTTATGAATAAAGGTACGTAGTATCCCCGCCCAAGGGTTGTTTAGGATGTAAAAGGCATTCTGATTAGTTTTGAAAGGGAATTCTATTACAATATTTCATACCCAGTTAGTTGGACATGACGAGAAATTAATTGAGTTTTAATAAAGTTATTGAGAACAAGTCGTGGCTTTGCAAGGTTTCGCTTTGTGAAATCTACGATCGTGATAGTTTTTTGTTTATTTGAAAACGCGCGGCAAAAAGCCTAGACAAATGAAATTAATTACTTATGCAAGTCTAAAAGAGAAATCAATATCACTAAATAACTTCAAAGTTATAGCCTTGATTTAAGAACTTATTATTAATCCTATCAGTAATGCAAGGCATCTAAACAGTCTGCTAAACGTCAATCTGATGAAGTCGTATGATACAATGTAAATCGTTTAGCATAATTAATATTTATACTGATCTAATACTCAGTGGTCATACTAGACTTTCATTGCTATTAATATCCCTAACCACTTGTCTCTGTCAATTGCAAGTCTTATGCAAAAATCCGTTAGTCCCAGATTACCTCAGTCAAATGATCCTTCCTTGATTTCTATCTGTACCTGATAGATAAGGTAGGTTTGCCTGTCACGCCATTTCCATCTGTCTAGATAATTACAAGTAACATCCTAGTAGGTACAGTCAGGGGCAAATATATCGACACGGCAAAAGTTGCAAAAATATGTATACACGACTTTATGCACTTAACATTAAGTTTATTTATACATATTTTTGCAACTTTGGCCATGTCGATATCTTTGCCCTTGACTGTACAGTCAGTAACAAAGATATGAATACGGCCAAAGTGCAAAAAATATGTACCTATATACGACAATGTTTGAGACTATCGCGGTCATTACTAATTTTATGGTTTAAATTCGGGTTTGTTCCGCGTACCTTGATTTTAGAGAAGCTCGATATTTCGGCACAGTTGCATGCGCCATGACGAGACGACACGTCGTGTATGTATACACGACCTTAATGTTCAGGCAATATAGTTCTGTATACATATTTTTGACACTTCAAATGCACCTATGTATATTTTTGTTGCTGACTGTACTCGTATTAGAATATATTAAGTCAGAAAACGTTCTTGGTATTAAAATGCCTACGGACATCACCGATATACGAGTAATAAGCAATGCAAATATTAACAGAAACAACGACAATAATAATGTACTCATCATCGTCATCATCCCGATCTATATACTTTTCACTGCTAATAGGCACAGGCCTCTCTCAGAATGAGAGGGATTGGTCCGTAGTTCCCACGCATTCCAAGTGCGGATTGGGAACCCCACAACACCACTGAATTGCTTCTCAGGTTTGCTCAGGTTTGCTTACGATATTTTTCCTTCGCCATAAAGCTCGCGGTAAATTTCGAATGTCATTTCGCACATTGTTACTCTTGAAAAACTGGTTAAAAAAAATACATAACATAGCGATTTTAAATAAAGGTATTCAAAGTTAACACTAAAAAACTGCGAGTGTGAGAAAACGATTAAGACGCAATATTGCAGCCTCTTTAATAATAAGACATACGACTAGTTTTGTTGTTCATAAACTTAGCAAAGACATAATGTATTTATTGGACACCTGTGGTTCTGGATTTTTATTGCTTATGCTTCGTAATAAAGCATCGTAATTCTATGCGGGTACGCCAAAGGGATATTTTAATACATTGACAAGGCACGCTGTGTAAATATGATTTCCTTGAAGTCTTACTGGTGAATTCATCAAAACGGGATAAAGTATGACGATTTGTCTACAGTACAGCTCAAACTAAGCACCTAGGTATAAGTATAAAGGAGTGCAGTAGGTATTCACAGTTTTACCAAGTGTGTGCAATAGCAAGGTAATTAGTTCAATAAAATTAATGTTTTGTCAATTGTGAACTCTAACTAGATTAGGAGTAAGCAGGTACTATTTATTTGAATCCTACAGAGTTTTCTATACATGCTACACACGCTGATTTTAAAGCTTCATTTTAGGTTAATACAGTTTACGACGAGCGTAAAAAACTTATTATTCTTAAGTCAATTCGGTTTTATTTATCGCATATTTATGGCAGTGGTTAGTGGTCGAACACAAGGCGATATTTTAATGCGTCGTTTAATAGTTTATTGCGGGCATCGTCGCGTTTTTACATATTTAACGAGCAATGTTACACAAGCCCGGACTATAGGAGCTTAAGTTCTTTACGAGAGCCCCTCAGGAACAGGCTTAAAGAAGTAATCTATATGGAAGAGCTATGGAGAGTTACAATTACATTTTACCATTAATGCTCGCTAGCTGCAGTACCTACCTACGTTATTTAATATTTAAATACGACCATTTATTCAAACTTTATGGGACTGTTCGTACTCATACAGTGAGTTTAAATGGCGTCTTTAGAACACCAGTAAAAATATGTTAGCATCTCAATAAAATTAAAAGTTAAATAATTTAAGTCTTGGTATAGGTAGTGCCACCAGAGTTAAGGTCACGCACACAAGAACATGTCATGTAATGACAGCGGGATTTTGACATTCACTCATTCATTTCATTCATTCTCCTTTCATGCAATCAGTTCTTCATGTAGCTGTGTGTAATCATTCACTTCGCCTCTCGTGGCACTACCTATACCTGCTAGGAAGATAACAGTAGTTGGCCTAACCGCCCGTATGTCTATGTTCATTGCGTGTGCCGCTAAGTAACAACTATGCGACGAGCATATCGGCCGCGCAATGAACAGTAAAAATGCTCGCAGCACCGTCGATTAATAACAGAGTCATTATTCGAGCGTATAACCCCTCCTCATTTTCATGGTCGCATTTTTTTATGAATGGGCTGTAGAATTTGATGACATTATCGATTAGACTAGACGTCCTGTAACTCCTGTACCTTTACTAGATAAAGTGGAAATTGTAACAGAATCTAGTACCATGGTAGCAAAAATGTGCCTCTACGAAAATCATACGAAATAAACGTTCGAATAATGAGCCAATTGTAGCTAGGTCGTACGTAAGGTGATCCTCGAGTTGGACTTCTAAAGGCCCTTATTAAGCCATCACTCTTGAATGAAGGGTAACGTTAACTAAAAGTCATTGTGGTTCCATATGCACATAGTAAATTTACTAGCAATGCCGGCGGCGGAAACATAGTATGTCTTAATAAAATCCTTGAGAGGCAACAACTTCAGCGCAAGTAATTGAATAGTTAAAACCATAAACTTGAACGTTTACATGAACAATTAGCACAGCAATACACAGGATTATCTTTAACAGCCGCACTAAAACCCCATACGCGTGTTCAACGCATCGAGTTTAACATACAGGTCAGTACCTTAACAAATGCATAGTAATTTGCATAGCAGTGAAAAAGGAGCAAAACGCGGGTGTGGAAAACCATGGGCTTTCGATAGGAATTTGTATTGTATTAATGATTTGCTATTACCCATTGTTTAGACGATCTGTGGTTATGTACTCCTGCACGATCTATTCGAACAATGCTGAAGCTTTATAAACGTGGTCATCTAATGAAATTGTTGGTTACGGAGATACTGAATGCTTTTTAACTGTATTTTCGTGAAAGCAATATGATCCCGAATGTATAGAACACTTATTTGACACTAGCTTTTGCCCGCAACTTCACTCGTGCAGAATTAGTAGATATGTAGTTAAAAACTTATTTGATCCCACAGGGACAATACGTTATTTCGGGATAAAAAGTAGCCAATAATTATCTTCAGAGCATATAAGTATCTTTATGCCAATTATGTCATGCAAATCCGTTCAGTATCCATTTTTGCGTGAAAGAGTAACAAACATCCATCCATCCAGTCACACAAACTTTCGCGTTTATAATATGTATTGGTAAGGTTCAGATCTTTCTTCAAGTAGGAAGAAAGCATTTGCCCAGTTGTTAATAAAAGTAAATGAGATTCTTACTTTATCAAAGGATCTCTGTACAAAACTCTGCCGTTCCAGTGTTTTCTGTACTTCGTTGAGACGTTAAATGACATTAAAAAACACAAACAAACAAAAAATACTCGTACACTCGTATACTCGTGATTCTGAAATCAGTAGGTTTACAACGTTTAAAACTAAGGCGACATAAGAAACTAACCGTTACATAATTTCTTGGGTTCATAAGTCTTAGACACTCATAAACTTCAGTTTAAATTAACTTGTAACGCACATGTTAACTCATACTCATACATCATTGTTCAACCCAACAAATTATTATGGAGCTTTATTAACGCGAGCACCGTTAGGTCTATGTTATCGCGGTCCCGTATCCACCCCTCGATTTGCTTAGCTAACGGCGATGAACTCACGCGCATCCCAAATGATCGATTTATTACAATAGCCCACACGCATATTCGGTACAATGCTGTGCGAGTTCGAAATGCAATAGAATATGCCCCGAGCTTTATATTATTTTCGCGTCTATAATTTATATGCTAAACAATTTCATTTAACAGATGTTCCTGAATATACTTTAAAATAAAAAAATATGACTATGTTTTAAATTTCGACTCGTCACTCCATTGGTCCATCTCGAAGCGCTAAAATTGCGTACTAGAGTAGAGACGAAGATAATTTTTATTTTTCATTCTGCTGGTAGTTTTGTAGCAATGCACACATTTCTACCTTTTTCAAGAGGTATTTTCCCAGACTCGATTACAACAATCAGCCCTCAGTATTAGATGGAAAAGATTATACCTAGTGCCATCCACGAAGTCGCATGATTTTGACAAAATTAGCCATTAATGACATTGTAATAAGAACCACGGCACCTATAGATGGTAAATGCGATCCCCGCACGTTAGTAGGTACGGCCTCTGATTTAAACTTACACTTGACACTACTAAACTATACACGAAATAATGTTGACGCTAATTCTGTAGACGATAAAATACTTCTTACCTGAAACATCACAAAAAGCAAGGAAGTTCCAACACCTAAGAATAACGTAATAGAGATGAGATTACTTAAATAGTTATGGGTGGTCCAAAAAACATCAGTTAACAAAAGATTTCGCTGAGCACGGTAATTTGTTTCAATTTATTTATAACTCCTTCTTATGTAGTTTTTGGAGCACAACAAAATCAGTCAATTAACCAATAAAACAATTAACTGGACTACTTACGTCCCACATACAGATTAAAATCTCAGGTAGGTAAAGTTACGTTCTTGCTCATCAGGTTTCGTAAAAGAGTTGTTAATAAGTGTCCATTATCGCTACGGAAACGGCGTTTTTCTAAACGATGCCGTCAGTCGCATTTCATGTTCTAATGGCACTTTGACTCGACTCATTTTAATTTGTAATGAAACGTGGATAAATAGTAATTTAACGAACAAGTTTTTAAACAAAAAAAAAAAAATAGTAAATATCTCATTGGAAGTGGTAACGACTCCCGCGCGGCATTTAGTTTTATCTTAACGATCTAATTTAATTATCGGAATAACAGAGTAACTAGGGCAAGCGTTGATGTAACATAGGCTCTTTTCGCGGCGAATGTGAACTCTTGTGCCAGATTAAAGTTTCTTGATCCTTTGCAAGACAGATGTAAGACACGCTTACGAGACGCGAAGGAGGCAAAGCCTTGCTAAGACAAGACAAAGTTCAGTTTCGCGTGAGCGAAACGTGACATGATTTAAGCTCAGTTTATTAGAACTCCCTGTAATTTCGACACTCACTTTACCCAAGCACGACACGAGAGGTTTTTTGCCGACAAAAGTGGTGCCTGTTTTATCTGAGAAATTTGTTAAGGTATTTAAACGGAAATCAAATCCTTTTAAAAAACATCTAAAGTTTGTTTACCTTTTGCGTTCTCGAAGGACATTGTTTTTTATTTTGTGTCCTTTTACTGTTGTGTAATAGTAAATTGTGTCTTAAGAACGAAAGAGAGTCTATTAGAAGCCCGAAGTCGAAGGGCTTTAATGAGTCGATGTTCGTATCGTAATTCTAGTACCGCCCGTGCGACATACAATGTTTTTCATCACATTTGCGAGTAAAATTTTATATTTGTAAAAGAAAATTCCTTACTAGTATTGTGGCAGCATTCACAGTTTTTCGACTTTAATGTTAAATCGAACTCAGAGCTATAAACTACCATCTGGTTTAAGCTGTTTACTTATCTACATTACTTAAATTAACAGCTTTAGCACTTACGATATCTCATTTGCATTGTATCTTTCAAAGCAAATCGAAATTTGCATTACTCCTATGCATCTTTGCAGGAAAGTAATACAAGCCTTCACGTTCTCGATAAAACTACCAGATACGAGGCCACCCAATAAGAGGGGATACCAATAAATATCTAGAGACCTGGCCCAGGTTATCTATGCTTGTAGCGTTCTATCCAACGATCTTATAGTCTGACTTCGCCGACGTCATAGATCTTAATATTCCAGCAATTTTACAATATTATATTTGATTTTGGAAGAATATAATTACTTAGAAGCGTTGACGAATGTTAGGATTCTGTTTTTAGCTGATCGTTTTTAAACAATAAACTATGATAAATTAAGTAACAATGAACTGAACTGAAAACAATGAACTGAAAAAACGTCTGATTCAATAAATTAAGCAACTATGTATAACTTTATCTACATATGTGTTTTGCGTAAATTTATTGTGGAGATGTTGCGAATCTAACGCAATTGCGTATTGTAGATCAGCAAACACAGCTAGCATGCTCAAAGCAAATATTAACCTCAACGATAGAACTTGTGTTATTTTTATTTTTATTGGCCTATAGGGTAGGCCTATGTCCAACAGTGGACGTCCTACGGCTAAGATGATGCAAGATATAAAGACTGACGACAAACAGAAAAGTACAAGCTACAAAAGTGCATTGAAGTAAAACTACATTATTCTTTCGATCATTTCATCTCATTAAAACTTTTACCAGTGCAAGAGCTGTTTCTTCCAACTTATGCAATTTACTATGTCCTGACTCGACTCAGATGCTATCGTCACTGCGACAGCCAGCTAGATACTTTGACTTGACATGTACACGCTATAACTCCTTTTACAGTTGTACCTATGACTATGATAGTGTCTTCATTAGATTTCATTGATGACAGTTGCAACCTCTGCATTATTTTGTGTTGTAACCACTTGGAATTGTTACGGCGCCACGCCATTGGTAGGTACGTAAGTAGACGTTTGTCTAACTAAATTGTGCGGCCTTTTGTGATATCGATTAATGAAATTATAATAGAGTTTATTGTTCTATAATAGCAAAAAACAGTTGCCATCAACAGCTATATTATTTTAATAATTCAAGTATTTAAGTTATTTAATTGCTAGCTAGGACGGCTAGCACAAGTTACTATTTCCTTCTTTTCTTATTAATTAGCTTGAAAAGGAAACTCAGAACCAGAAAGTTAATAGCACAGCAAGTAGTTTCTTAACTCAGCTGCATAAACATAGAAATGTAAATAGGCATTTTTGTAAATACAAAGTTCTTACTTATAAAATACCAGTTTTTATTTACCATCATAGTACATTAGCTCACGAACAAGTGCAGTACTGACCTATTGAACTTTACGGATGAAGTTGTTACGCAAATCCATGCAAATGAGAGATGCGCTGGAGTCTGTAATCGCGGCACTTTCACGTCTAAATCAAGCTAATGGGCATTCGTTTTAATGCCACCTTGATAAATTAAAGACAACATTAGTGTCAAAATATTAATTATATATTAACATATATTGAATTACTGTTATTTAATGACGTTTCATTTGCATATTGTACATCTATACAACTTACACAACATCCATTTTGTTTAAAGAGCATTTGATATATTTACGAGCTTATGTACGAGCACGCTCGATATTAATGTTAGGCTGACGCTGCACCCTCTGTGTACGTCACACTGTTTACGTAAACTTACGCAATTAAATGTATTTCTTTCATATTATTTTAGTGCAATAAAGGTACATCTTTTACTTAACAATCCATTCTTCTAACATTATAACAGTTACATAACTTCAACATACCTTCAGCATTCGTAAATGTAAGGTCTATTAAACTAGTAGACCCTACAACTTGCTTTTGTTAACTAACTGTCGTACCTTCCGTTGCGATAATTGAGAACAAAATGAAAACGATATTTCAAAGAATTAAAACTATAATTAATTCTAAGCGCAAAATCTTTTTTGCCTGTTAAAATGCTGACAAAACGTAAAATATACTCCCACACAGAACAGTGAAGCAAGAACGCCTCATTACAAGTCCTTCCAGATGCGATCGGCACGCAAGGTAGATCCGATCTAGATTCTATCTCGGGACATCGCCACCGAAACCTTTCGGATAAATTTAGTATTTGCTTTTATTGTACTGATAGCGATTTGAATTTTACTTTGCAACTGTTTAGAAACTGCTTTAATTCACAGTTTGTATAAGTAGCTGCACGAGGTGCGAAATACGGTGGACGATTTTAATCTCAGAGACAAGTGACAGACGTAAACAAATGTGTAGCTTTGGCTATTTAATTAAATTCAGCACTGTGGGAAATACAAATATTATGCGACATGGAACCACGTTAAATAACACATCATTGTAGTCAACGGGTTATCTGTATGCCTTCTTATGGACATCAGATTACCATCTGTCAGGCGCGTTTACCTCATAGATGGTTGACAATCGAACATTACCGCTAAAACTAAATTGCTGCAACGGTACACCTTAATACTGTACATTAGGCTTGAATATTGTAAAAGTTTTGCATCGATTACATTGCATTGTAAGTGTTAACCGATGCCAAATGTCAGGGAGGCATTTAAATAATGACTTACCGTAGAAGATAGGTAATAATAGACCCTTTGTAAGATTTATCGAATAGGAAGCGTTGTGTAACGTTCTAATGTTTCACATCAGGAATTGTAAACATAATTAACAAACACGAACAGATTTAAGATTATAATTCAATTCAATTTGGTGAACGATGTGCCTATCTATATGCACAATTCAACCATAGGAATTTTAACACGTTAGATGAATGCGGAACGTGGTATCTTCTTATTCCCGTTCCTCTCCTATTGGAGGTTGGACAACATAATGGCGATTCTGATTCTGGAGGCCGCTGCTCTAAACAAGGACGTGGTACTGCAGTGTTGAACCAGTCTTGTAAATTTTTCAGCCACAAGTGTCTTCTCCTGCCCACGCTTCTCTTTCCGGCAATCTTCATCTGGATAATAAGCTGGAGAACTCTGTGAAACGTGGTATAAAAAAATGTTTCCTGTACTAGCACCAGTATGTACTTGGCGATTTCCCATGGTCTCTAGGAGAGTCAGAGCACCCTTAAAGGAAATAATCCATTAGCATTTTACCCGTAACTACGTATTCAACGCACAACAGACTAAATGTAAGGCAATTCAGACGCGATTAAATAGCCTGCATTCCGTGGCAGTGCCGTCGATTTAATTTTATGGATTGTGTAGTATTTCCTAGTTGTTTTCTGTAGAGATAGTGGAAGGAAGTTGACGATCTCATTTTCTGTAACCCCATACTTATAAAAGAGATAGGTACGTACGAGTAAATTCCATGCGTCGTCTTCAACACGCGTTCGGAAGGAAAATTCGATACATACCCGTGCACGATTGAAGGACACTTGCCTCCAATTGAACACTGGAATTGCAAGGGGAGTTGACAAGACAAACTCGAGCGCGTTTTGAGATCGAAGTGCCTCATATCGAATACGCAAGTAGGAATACGCATTCCGGTGTCCGTAGCGTAACGTCCGAGTGCAGTGAGTGAATCTTGCATTTTTTAATTAACCCTCTACCTATGTTTACTTACACATAGAAATATGATGACTATTATTAAACTGAGTAAAAATAATGTGTAAAAAATAGTTTTTCACCTACAACATATTAAATATCAATACTTGTAACAGGTTTACAATAATAACGCATTCGCATTATTTTCAATCAGCGTTGCGTGCGAAAAGCATGTAAAACATTGCCACTTTAAAAATTATCTCGAAGGGAATGGGAGATCACTGTCCTATAGTGTAAATGCATTCCAAAGCACAAAGCCCCAGTTAGTACTCATTATTCCCTAGGAACAGGTAGCACGTTGTAGATACGCCGTTATTGCCCGCCACTTGAGCGTCGTGCAATTTTGTGCTGCACTTAGAATGTAGCTCCATTGGCTTTCGATAATGTCAGGCTTGGAGAATGAGGAAGCTGTTTTTTATAGATGAGAGATTTTACAATGAACTAAAGTTATGGTACGATTTTGAACGGCTCCTTTGTTGAGCAGCTAGCACTTTAAAAACACATAATGATAATGACATATGTTGACTGACAGGAATAGAAAAAGTCTTATATGTTTATAGTATTTTCATAAAGCATTACTTTCTTTGTAAAACTGTAATGGTAAGTTTGCATGTTATGTTAATAAGAATAAGTATGTGACATAATTTAATACAATTAATCAAGTCATGAATATCAAATTTCACACTGAAAGAAAGGAACTTAAAAAGCGTCGTAAAGAGATAAGACAAAGGATAACAAATACAATTAGTAACAGCATTAAATGTTGAATAAATGACTATAGATCATTGGAAACGCGCCGGACCCATCCGGTACTAACCCCAGGGTTTAGAAAGCATTGCGTTATAAATTATTGAGAAGAAGCCCCTGCGCCCGCGACGCATAATTTGCTAGAACCAGTTCCAGATCGCGATACCGGACTATCATACCAATGGATTATGTTCGTTTCGGTTTAATATAGTACTACACTTAATGCAGATATGGTTGCGGAAGATTGTATCACACATTCAATATTGAATGTGATTTAAATTCAATATAAATCCTGTGTCGTTTTTGACATCAGCTGCGATAGTCTGTGAGCCAACGTTGAAACATATTATTATGCTCCCTCGAATGATAAACAATAATGGAATATAATACATACTACTTTCAGAAGTACCTGACACAGTAAGTGACACACTGCGTAGGTAACGATAAAAAACCACGAGCAGATGAAAAGTTAATCATATATTTTAATGATTGTTTAGTGTATAAAGCATGCATCGAGCAAAGAATCACACAGATACGTACCAAAAAAATTGACTATACCAAAAGCGATATACTTCTATCAATCCTAGCTAATATTATTAATGCGAATGTGTTTGTTTGATGACATGGAATTTTGAGAAATTTCTATCTCAAAAAATTGTATAGTTCCCGCGTGATTAAATATCGCTAGATGGCGTTACTATCGTGAGGTTCGTTTGACGTTTGTTCGTGATTGGTTAAATAACTAAATGAGCCAATCGCAAGCAAACGTCAAACGGACCTCACGATACAACGCCATCTAGCGATATTTCGCCTCTGTGAAAACCCTAATTTTTCGCAACAGGAAGTAACTACGTAAGTACATAAAATACCTAAAACAGAATGAAAAAATTGTAAGTTCCAAGAATGGAAATTTTAGTACCTAATTTTAGTACGTCAGCCCAACGACATAAGAAGCTACGTGTATTCTAGGGTCATTGAATCATTTGAACTTAGACGCGAAGGTTATAAAATTTTACTAAGGCGTATCTAATGTTTAAAGCATGCAATAAAACTATATAACGTCTCATCTAAATAATGCATCACATAAACAATGTTTGTAACTGCAGTAGAAATTGGTGTTTTACCATCCACCAATACATATTGAAGATAAACATAGATGTAATAGAAGTAAAGTAGGAAGTACCCTAACAAAGAAAAATTATGATTCATTTTATATATTTACTTACATCAGACTATCAATAACTGCAAACAAGTAACGGATAGAGTAACTTTAAAGCAAGTTTCATACATACTTCTACACGTAAGTACCTACGTAATACTTACTACAACAACTAGCTTTATCTACTGTCCCAAAATACGCGACTATTAATCAAAAGGAATAAATTCAAAATAGTGTCGTAAGTAAATCGTTAAGCTTATGGTCTGCATGTATAGTGTATTATTAATTCTTGTACATGTTGTTGCAGCTCATGACGGTACAATAAATCAAAATCTAAATTCATCTACAAAGTTACGCCAACTCTCTGGCTTAGATTTCATTAGTTCTTACTTCGACTCTAACTTTATGTTTTTTTTTATTCAACTAGATGGCAAACGAGCAAGTGGGTCTCCTGATGGTAAGAGATCACCACCGCCCATAGACACCTGCAACACCAGGGGGATTGCAGATGCGTTGCCAACCTAGAGGCTTAAAGATGGGATACCTCAAGTGCCAGCAATTTCACCGGCTGTCTTACTCTCCACGCCGAAACACAACAGTGCAAGCACTGCTGTTTCACGGCAGGATTAGCGAGCAAGATGGTGGTAGCAATCCGGGCGGACCTTGCATAAGGTCCTACCACCTTCGAAATTATGTTGAAGACTATCAATATGGTATGAATATAAATAGTGCAAATGCACTGATAATAACACTGACATTATCTCACTAAGTACATGTTTACATTAACGTAGGTATTATCAAACCATTTGATTCCAGACCCACCGCATAACGGTTTCACCGTCAGTTTCATAATTAATTCCCTTCGAGTACTACGAGATCACTGACTTTTTCTATTTTAGCAGTCACACACATTTCAAATGTCTCAGTAAGTCTCATGTAGAAACTACCTCTACTCCGCAGCTTATACTAAAGGTGCAATAGCTAAGTGTCGACTTATTATAACATATGAGGTATCTCATTAAATAAAAGTGCGTGTTGATGAAATACTTATAAAGCAATAAACAAATAACAATAAGAAACCATCTGGCACTAATAACAATAAATCTTTTATTGTATGCAGCCAATAACAGTCTTGTAAGAAAGCTCATTAGCAGAACAACAACTTCATTGTAACTGCTGATGCAATACGAATTCAAATCAGACTCAATAGCATTGCAATCGATAAGGAGATAACTATGTTTACTAATTATACAGATAATGTCATTGGTTTAAAGTAATTAGAGGCTACCCACTTTTTGACCGGTCAACTGTTGAAGTAGGTGGACACTGACAATTTACTATGGGAAAGTTTGTTATAATCCAAGGTTGCTGACACTAAATACGAAAAAAATTAGTCAATCCTAATAACCTACTACTCGTATTATTACAAATCGAAAGTCTGTAAGAGTGTATAAATCTTTGTTACTCTTTCACGCTTTAATGACTATAAAGATAAAGAGGAAATTAACCAACCAAATATAGCTGGATGTTTCGAATAATATACAAGGTGGCTCATTTAGATCGGCCAGTATGGAAAAGTCTGAAACTAAAAGACATAGGTACGAAGATCTGTTCTTGGGAACCATGTCATCGTTTTTTTTAAACGACCTGGTTCGATTCCGGTAAACAAGTTTTTTTTAAATATTTGAATGCAGTTTTTCTTGTTACTAAAATCGATGGCATGGTTCCTAACTTAGCAGACTTTCCCGTACTGACCGATCTAAACGAGCTATCCTGTATAGGCTACTTTGATCCCGATATCCTGACATGATCGTGTTAAAATAACGATATCTCAACCAAACATTTGACCCATAGATGTTTTTGCAACTTTAAGAAGACCACGATGTAATTTTTAGGAAGACCCCAATTTTTTTTTAAAGTTAAATGTCAGAATCTAATGGTTCACGCGAGCGAAGCCGCGCGAAGAGGCTTGTAAACAATATGGTGACTATCAATCACACTGACTTGTTTAGTGACAACAGCCTTTAATATTCAAGCCGTGTACAACTGACATTGAATCTTAAGATGGTAGAGGAATTTGTTGGTCAACATATGCATTTGAAAGTGAAGATGTTCTTGATATTAAAAAATGAGTAAACAACTACACACATTAAAAAACCAATATAAGTGCATCAAATAACCTTGATGGCACGATGATTTGTTATAAATAATTGCAACTCAATTAGTCTATATTACAGTATAACGACCCATTCCCATTACTAACGTTACTGCTTCACCAGTTTTTTGGTCATGGTCTTCTCTTGCGTAACGTATCTCGATCAATTGGTTCGGTCGGCGCCTACGCTTACTAGATTATTAAAAATATATTCGGACAACTGATTGAAAGATCAGTATCAGTTGTTTGAACGGAGTCGTGTGTCCGATCAGTTGTTATGCGTAATTTGTTAGATGTGCTCAAAGATTTCTGACAGCCTGGTGCCTGCTTTGGTTAAAAGATAAGATTTATACGAAGGTTATGATTGGCAGTCTTTATCATTGGCCATAGTTAGCAATTTCAAAATGTATCGCATGTAATTTGAAGTCAATAGTGTATTTGCCGTGCTAAAAGCGTTACATTGCAGATAATGAATTGAATCAGGCGTCATTCTGGATTGCCTCAATATCTATAAATTAAAAGCAACCACCTTGCTATTATCATACTATACGTGCAATGCAAGATAGTATCGTCTGTGCAAAACATATACGTATGTTAATACAAGAACCTTGCACCAACCGCTTCACCAAAAACAACTTTGTCACACAGAAAACCCCTCAAGAACCTGCGAGTTCATTAATAAAGCTCAAAACACGACCTTTTCTTTAACCCAACGGCTGATATACAATGTACACATTCCATAAATTTTAACTCAAGTGTATTTCATGATAATATTGTTGATCGAAGATTGCATTACTGTCCTTCGGCTGACTGCAGTAAAAAAAACATTGTCCATGAATGTAATTAAATTGCACGCTCGATCATTAGCGTACTGAATATTTACACTGGCGATGTTTATCTAAGCTTTCTACAGGAAGCGATAGGTGTGTAACAGTAATAGGTGCTAACAAACTCAACCTCAATATCGCCCGTGGAAATTGGACACCGCTTTTATCGCAATGTTTAAATAGTAAATTGACACAAATGTTTTTGCAAATGAACAGTATGGTTTTGGAATTTATGACTAACTTCTCCACGGATGGCGCGTTTACCTAACTTTGACAGGAAAAGACGTGTGAATTTATTTACTTTACTAAGGCAAAACCTGTAAATTAAAAACTAAAGAAATTACAGTCAAAACAAAGATACTATAGCGTCAATAAAAAGACATGATTTTTATTAAGCCATATTTAAATAGAATAAGGAATAAGTTAAAATAGACTTCCTTCAAGTGTGGTAGTTTCTTGCTCACTAATTGATATTGTATCTACAAGTACTTCAATTATCACATTTAACCGAGAGAACACAATTTCATTGGATGTTACGATTCCCTTTTATTGATATCGCGTCTATACAAAATGCTGCCGCGATTCAAGCGTATTTGTTTCCCACACGGTTCATTTCGTTCCAGACAATACTAGGAATATTCTGGATGCTTAATTATTGAGATTCACTCGATATTTTTGCTGAGGCTCGTGAGAACTGCAAGATTGTGCGACCTCGCGGCACGCAAGGCGTTAACTGCTGGGCTACTACGAAACACGAAACTCGAAGTTCGTGTCGTGCGGTCCCTCTGACACTTATACTATTGAATATGAGAGCGAGAGGGACGGTACGATACGAACTTCGAGTTTCGTAGTAAACCCAGCTGCTTTTTTATCTACGTCTGCTTCAGCTGCCCATTTGAATGTGCTGTTCTATGAATGAGGTTTTTTATGTAAAATATATTCAGGGAACCATTAAAGAGCCATCAGTTTTGCTACGAAACTGTTGGTAACTATATTTAGATTCGGTTACATCAAACAAACAAGGTTTTTAGAGGAGAAGGTACTCGTACTTTAACTCGTCTTATCTACGTAGGTACATACCTTATGAATGCAAACTTCTTAGTTTATGATAGTTGTTACTTGTACACTTGTATACTTGTACAGGTGTGGTTAGTTTTCATTTTCTCTGGGTAGTACTTAAACTTACTTGTATACCAACTATATTACAGCGATTTTTTTACTTGGAAAACTATATGTCAGTGAATAGTGGAGCACTTTTGACCCCATCTGCACTTTCCATGGAATTAATGAAAATTGATTAACGTTCATGTCATGCACAGTATTTATATTTTCGATTAATTTAAATTTAATTTAATCCCAACTTATAATAACAAAACGTAATAAACTAAGTTTATCAATGTCAAATAAATTGTCGACATTCCTAAACTATTAGTGATAAATTAATATTGACAGCACCCGTTTTGTTGCTCAATAGAAATACCTATAACAAAATAAAATATTCGCTACGTCAATCAGATTAAAAACGTGGGTGTTGAAATAAGAATTTTTGTTGGAGTCGTAAAAAAACTATCGAATTATACCTGTCAAGGTATTTACCAATAAAGCATAGTTGGGTGTCGAGAGGTAAAAAGATTATTAAACATTTTTAAAAAGAGGTTATGCGGGAAACTGTATTTTATAGCCAGTGAGCACGAAATTGTAAAAGTATTAACAATGGCGCTACGATTAGATATGGCGGATTTAGTTCAACCGTGTACTAACAATAATTGGTGTTATTTTTATGTAAGATCTTTATCGACGCACATCTATCAAAACTCGTAGCTAACACATAATTATAACTTGAAATAAAAATCTTAACAAATTGAATAATTTCACAAGATTAAAAGACTTTTATTTTATGTGGATAACGAACGTGTGACGTCAATTTTTTTTATATGACGTCCTTAATGACATGTGGCATGGCAAAGCTTGTGGCTTTGCCACATACTAAGGGCTGGCACATAAATACAATTTTTGCATGGACTAAAAAGTCTAGTAGATTCAAAAGTTGTATATGTAGACGTCAGGCCTAACTGAGAGGTGTTGCATCCGAAGACGCACCTAACCTAAATCCCCGTTGCTTTCAATCGGATTGGCAAACGAACATGTTCACTCCACTCTATCTCGTATTCATTAACTCTTCGGTTTTCAAAAATATTTTATTACTAGCTTTTGTCTGCGGCTTCACCCACGTGGAATTCGGTTATCGCGAGCTGTTCCCTCGGGAACTGTGCATTTTTTCGGGATAATAAGTAGCCTATGTCACTCTCTGGCCCATAAACTATCTCTATGCCAAAAATCACATCGATCCGTCGCTCCGTTTCGATGTGGAAAAGACGGACAAACACACACTCGCATTTATAGTATTAGTATGGATACGAGTACATACTAAGTAGGTAATAATGGTAACTTCAGAAACTCTTTACGGATAAGTGGTTTCGGTGCAATAAAAAACTCCATTGCAAAATCAAAGCCGTGCAGTTTCAGGAGCACTATCGTTATGTGGTTGACCGCATGCCCAAATTGCTTTAGTCTAAGAGTCTCGAGTCGAGATACAGATGCTAAATGGAGCGAGAGTGACTTCTGCTTTTAGGATGTGACCATGAAACACGCTTGCGTTGAAAATCGAGATTCGCGTGACATTGCGAAACAAAAGGCACGAAAGTTTCCCGAAAACGGAACTAGTTTTTGGAAAACAAATCATGCACGGTTCTCTGTTGAGATGGTCGTTCACCTATGCGATTGTTGCAGTAAAGTTACTGTTGAAGTTTGCGTTTTAGCTCCATGATTAACAATATTACGAGTACAGAAAATGTGTGATCCAATCCAACAGTGCAAGTTTTTTTTTACAGTGCTAGTGAAATAATAAGTTTTTGGTACAAAAAATCGTATTTAATACAAGCATTTTTGCTGATTTCAGTTTTAATTACAGTACTTGCATTGTCATCCAGTTTAATTACAGTCCTTGCAGATTGTCATCCCACCGAATTTCCCACCAAATCCGTATTTCAAATTAGTTTCAAAAACTGTGGAGCCGATTCTTCCAGACCCTCCTGAAGTTTCACCACACCATTAATATTTTGACCGAATTACAGTCTTGCGCATCCGCATTTCAGCTCAATTGGATACCAATAAGAAGTATACATTTTTGCCAAATTGCCAGAACCTAAGCATTATTGCAAAATGCCAGAACGTAAATACATATACTCGTATACCCACATACAAAGTAAATTGTGTGTATATTAAAAAAAGGCATGAATTTTCCAGATATCCTACATACATCGACATCTATGTAGGTACCGCACTAGACTGGCTGTTTAGAACAAAATGCGCGGCGCATTAATCATCAATATTACTTTGACGCAATCCCTATCACGGACGTCAACAAACTATAGTGAACTGTTCACAAAAACGCGCTGTGACCTAATTTTATGCGCCGTTTTGATGTAAGAAACATGCAGTCTAGTACATAGAATATGTCAATGCCTCATGTGAAGTTAAATAAAAGCTTTTAAAATTAGTTTTACTTTAATATTCTTATCGTGGTACGAAACTGCCGACTCGAGCACTTATTGTTTCGTGTAATGCGGCTGCCCATCTTTAGGCATTACTTTGTATTCAAAGACAGAACGTCCATAATCCCTTCAATTACATCGTCCGCTGACACAAATTCTTGATCATCTGCCAAGCATGAACTGATCTTAATCAAGATCAAGACAAAGAAGTTATCGACCTCGAAATATAAGGACATGTCACATAAAGTTAAGCAGGAATCTTTTTCCGTACGTTCACCATTTAGTAAGAAAGAATATGCGCTTTTTGTCTATGACAAAACCTAGCGTTCATAATAGCTCCCTACCACCTATATAAATGATAGATTGTCATTAGCTGTCAGCTAGTACACGATTAAGTACAGTACGATTACTTGGAGTAAACACTTTACAGATGGGCGTGCCCTTCAGTCAATTTTCAACTTTGACGTCATACAAATAAAGCCATTTTTAGTATACCGCTACCCACGTTTACAGATTATGTAAAAACTATTTTATTTGTATGACAATTGATTGAAGGCACGCCCATCTGTCAAGTGTTAACTCCATGTAATCGTACTGTATTATAATTATTCAATTGTGAGATGTAATTTTTTTTCTGGTTAGTTAATGTTTTGCCCTATGGGCTAATGTGACAAATTTGTACGTTGCCCGTTTCAATTTAAAAAAAATATATTATAATTATAACCAGCTTTTTGGTGTGTGTTCATTGACGTCTATCTATGTTTCGTCGCACCACCTGCTTTATTCTATTGCTTTCTTCTTGCTGCAAGTGGCCAGGCAGATATCGTTCTGAGGCGTTAAGGTCACCTATTCTTTATCTTGTATTATTCCTATGTATTTTTCAATAAAAAGTCATTGTATTTTTTTGTATTGTACTGTAGATATCTCTGTGAAATATTTGTAATATACTTTTTGGTACAGCTCGACTTTGTTTTATTACTAAAAATAGCACGAGTCTTCTTCCGTTGCCGTTGCTATCCTACAGAGCTATTAGGATCAATAAACACGGTGATCGTAATATAATACAACTTGTGAAGTACAACTTGACGCAGTCTTTGGAATACAAACTCTGGAATGCGGCCCCACTCGGTGTGACGAAACGTAAGGCCGTTAGGCCTGTCCTGCAGTGCAGTGAAGGTATTCAAATCATTACTATTTATTTAGATAAGCATCTTATCCGTTAATCGATAAGATTATTTAGTTTAATTGTAATTTGGGCGAGACAAATCTGCTTCGAATTCGAGAGACACTAAAATAACGTTACGTATTTAAAGTTCGAAGGTTATTGTGGTAATTTCATATCAAAAACAATGTGACAATGCATTAACCACGCTTTTGCCATAAGTACAATCAAAGAAACTGAATCGCGTACCAGTGTAGAATCTTTGTGCTACTGATGTCATTATTGCCATTCCATACATCTTTCTGCCAAAGAAATTATAACGTAAATGATTATGAAAAGGGACCACCCTGGTACGCGATTCAGTTTTCTTTAACCAACAGCCTCATTCAGATACCTGCGTCAAAATTGATGGTTGACCAAGTCATTAATAAAATGTAGCACAAAATCTACAACATCAAATGGTTTCCAATACCTGCCTGCAGTCGCAAATCTTTTACGAAATTAAATACAATTTACTGCAGTCCACTTGTACCTAGGTACGTAATTAATAACTTAATACCGACCTGTAGTTCGTGCAAAACTTAGTAAAGAAACATATACGAGGTTTCAATGCTAGGCTATTGACATTCACATTGGCATAAATATTTCAGAGTGCTATTCTATTCTATCAACAGGTAAAGAACAAGGACAAATATTGCCATTATGCACTATAAAGGTTGCATTGTAAGCGAAGTTTTTTTAATGGACCACCTGTTCCCCGCAATAACCCACCTAAAGCGACAGGTGCAATATCCAAAAAGTACAATGCAATAACAAAATAATGCTACTTACTTTCAAACGTTCAACGTTTACTTTGGATCCGTGAAATAACTTAAGTAATTTATCTAAATTCAGATCGAGGACAGATTAAAATGTAATTAAACCGCGTTCTTAATTTACAATTATTTAACAATTTAATGAAATATTTACCGTAGACATTATCACAACTAGGTAAGTAATTAATAAGGCGTAAGCTTGAAACATAACGAATTCGGTCTGGAGTAAAGTTTTCCGTATTTAATGAATATTTAGCTAAAGTATGTTTAACAAATCGTTACTTGTTTGAATAGTTATCTAAATTGCAATATTGCGTTACGATAAATAATTCTGATAACGTATTGGTGGGCGTCATAGTTCAGTCGGTTTCATTACTTATTCGATCAAATCTGACTCGGTTTTCAATCAATGGTGCCTGTAAATTATAATTAACTGGCACTGACTGGACGCTGAAGGTTCCGCACAGTCAAAGGCAAAAATTGATGTATAAGACTTCCAATAAAGACGCATACGCACGCATCCCATCGAAATGTCATGTCGGATTAAAGCTTTTAATGTTTTGTAGCTCTCGTCCAGAATCCCGTATCCGACATTATAAATATTATAATATCATTTCGACAATTTATAATGTTGCATGAATAGTTAATGTAAAAAAATATTATAATTTCGCTTCGGACTATTAAAAAAATGGCAGGTTTATGGTTTAAGATTACATATAGGTATCCAATTTAATTCCATTAAGGGCTAAGTGTTTGAAGATTACTAAATTACTCCATATTTTTACAATCTTTTAGTTCAAAAAAACGTGGGATATTCGCTATGCATTTTGAAAAGTTATGAACTCATCGCATTAATTAAATTACAACATTATACGGGAAAGAAAACATTTGTATTCTTTTCTATTCTTACATTAACTATTTTCCAACAATACCTACATTAAATAAGTGAAGTTGCACTTTTGCATAATGGGATCATTGCCTAAATACCTACACAAAATTTATTATTATTAAGTGATCAAGTGGATGAAAAAGTTTTGCTCTCAAAGAAGACATCAAAATGAAAACACTCAAGTTTCGAAATTAATTTTAAAACTACTAAACGTCATTTGCATATTTAAACTTAGCTCTCAAGTACTTATGCATAAAACCTTTAAATAATTGGCAATAATTTTGCCTTAAATGAGCCATAAAATAAACGTACAACAATAAATAAGGACCCACAATAACAATAACGAGATAAAATTATGTTCAAACGTACATTGCACATTATATTTTCAATATCGGCAGTAAAAAAGTTAGTGGATAAGTTTGACAAAGATGTCTCTATCGATAAGCGATAGACTTAGGTACCTACTGTCTTTTTAAATAGCTTAAAGAGTTGAGCGGTGAATTTATATCAGTCTCGACATCTAATTGAATTGTACGTAGGTTCGTTTAATGTTTAAGAAATATATTAGATGTAACATAAATATTTCGTAAGTCAACAGTAATTCCACACGAAGTAATAAGTTTTATAAATGTGTCTATAAGATGTTGCTCGCTAACTGACTTAAGCGTTTTTTTGCAGTAATTGATGTAAGTTTTACTGTCGTTGCTAAATACGCGTCGCGAATTAAGAAGATAATAAATTGTAAAGCAACCTGCATGCGCTACTGACGCTATAATTTATTGGTTCATTAACGTTAATTACTTATAGTTTTAATACTGTATTTTATTACCTTGTACTTAAAGTATTTCCTTACTTGTACTTAAAGCTAAGGTACACATGATTATATTATATAATCACACTGACATTAGCACTATGTACAGTTGAGGTCAAAGATATCTTTACACTATAGTACCTTGTCGCTTACACTTCGTGTTTGAATTTTGTATACCTAAAATTGACAGATCAGAAGGCATTACAGAAATAAACTTTTTACCCACCTCGTCACATCTTCATTGAACAGTTTCATTAAACACCTTGGTGAAGCCATCGCTGACCGTTTCTTGCACATGCTTGGCTTGCCCCAGCTATTAAATAGTTTGAAACATTTTTTGTCTTTTATGATTTCACAAAAGTCTTTATATTATGTATGTTTGTCAATTGTGTTTTTTTACTTATTTTTAAGGCATACAGTGTCAAGGTACTAACTTGGTTTGGATAGGTATTTAACTAAATGTAAACAAAACAACGTCAATTGGTGTCTTAAATATTGAAATTCTCCCATTAAACTATCTAAACATTTACATTTCTGTATTGAAATACACTAGTCTAGTTTGTATTACAACGATAGATAAGTAAAATGTTTAAAATCTTTGAATGTACCAAATATGGCAGCTGAAGTGTTTACATTTAGTTAAATACCCATCTAAACCAAGTATAATAGTAGATTGTACAACGAGAGCATAAAACGAGCCATTTTACCCAAGACGTTCATATAGCCACCCGAGCCGGTAAGGCGAGAGTGGATAGACACGTCGAGGGGAAAATGGGTTTAATGCTTGAGTTTTACACTCTGCTTTTCACTTCGATGGCGAGGAAATGAAATAGCAACAGTGGAAACAATTGATCTCTTACTATGTACATTTTATTTTTCATGCATTACTATATAATTATACATTTTTAGTTTTATTGATTTATTTTGATTGATTTTTAGTTTTATATAAATTAAAAATGTATTAAAAAAATACAGAAACTTCTTTGTTTGTGGCTGTTGACACCTGATTACCTTGGTCTTAGACGAAGATTTTATTTTATGCACTAGAGCATAAAAAGTCATTTAATTTCGCCTAGACCCAGCATAAACAAGAACTTTACAAGCATGAGAAGTGAAAACGATATCTTTGACCTCGACCGTACCCTTTATCCTTAGTTCTGGCTTAAAAAGTTTCAGCCATCCGATATCAATTACTTCATAAAATTTTGAACATTGATTTTGATTTAAGACGTAAGTTATCCGGGTCAATATATTTAATACTTCATAAAAGTTTCAAAACTCACCCAGCAATTTTTACACCGTTGAAATCGCATTCCTTGAATTATCTTTTCCAGTGATCCATCTGAAACAATAAACGAACAATTATAAACAATGCTTAAAACATACATACGTAAGCAAAGTGAATAATATTTCATTGTTCTTGAACAGTTTTGTGTCATTGAAAGAATTGCAATTTGAACAATAAGTACTTTTAATGTTGCAACAAATGGAGAGTAATTTCTGATCAAAAAAGCCTTAGAAGATCAGCCTATTTCCTGAGTCGGAAAAAGGCTTTGCATTGCGGTCTCTAGGGTCAGCAAAGGCTCCCAACATTGTCCGACCACAATGGCAATTGTGTGAAAGAACCTAACCAAACAATGGACCATACTCAGCAATTAGTAACACCAATTAAATATTTGTTTAAGATCGATAAACACATTGTTTGTTCGATACGTTAAAAGAAACAAACATCCAAGAAAAATTCAAAGCATCTGATAAGCAACATTAATTTATACGTAATGGCTCCAATACAAAGGAAGTAATGTGAGTGCAAAACCCTGTTTCACGGAAAGCGTTTCCTAAAGGTCATCAGATGGAACTTTCCTTGAATTAATCTAATGTAAATTGGAAATTGTAGCCTTAGTGCTAAGACTACATAATTTAGTCTCCTTTCGTGTAGTTAATAGACGGAATAAAAATTAATTTAAAAAAATTTAACCCACTTCAACACTGTAACTAACAAGGGACAAAGTAAAAGTTTTATCTCTTAAAGTCTAAAGTAAAAATACCAATTATTTTTTATGAGGTCGGTACTTGTGTAAATATACAGAGAAATATTTCTTTTAAACCAAGACTGATCCAAAGATATTTTTTTTAATAAATTACCACCCCTCGCAGACATAAACAGTGACCATAGCAATCTGAAAGCGCGTAGGCGCAAGTAGGTGTGGGAACCGGTCTCTTACATGACTCACTTCATTGGTACCATAATTTTGGTAGTCCAATCGTTGCGTTAAGAATCGGATCGATTTATTCGATTAAGCAGGGAGGTGGTCGATCGAAAAACCCAATGGCTCAAGAGGCTGATGACTCCATTAGATAAAGAATGTATCAATTACTTATGAGATATTTAGTTTTATCAGTAGAAGATGAGTAGGCAAAAATTAGCGCCGACTTTTTGTACGGCATTGCTTAATTCTCCTTCCAGCAACCGTGGGTTCCCAGAATCTAACTAAACAATCGAAAAGGATTTCGAAATCGTTGTCGTCGAATTCGATTGTGCGGTGTTGCTGGCTAGACAGAACATGATGTTCGTGGACAAATGGTTCATGAAGCAAAAAGAACATAAAAATTCACTTGGAGTTCTACTTTCGCTCACGCGCGTGGGCAGATGGGAGTCGCCCGGGCCCAAATCAGACATTCAAACACGGAACAGGTTGAAATGAATCGGTAATCGTTCCGGATTGGCTGATATTACTCATAGGTTTTGATTGTTGGGTTTCATTTTCATATTCATATTTAAATATTTGTTTATTTACTTTTCACTTTCACTTTGAGATATAAATGGTTAGGGATGTCCCCAACGTACGAAAAAAAAAATCTGAAAAAACTTAAGATGATCGGAGAAGAAAGTTGCGGATTCAAAACATTTGCATGGTAAAAAAAGAATCCCACGGCTTAGCTCGAATAAACTATTAGATCTGACAGTCAAATTGAAATTCGGGATTTAACTAAATTTCTGTGGGAATCAACAAACATTATAGGCTAGTTTTTATTAATGTTTTATGACGAATACCTGCATACTCACAACTTTTGCGTTTATAATACATATGTAGTAGGATATATCAATACAAGATAACCACAAAATTAATCTAGCATACCCGCATCAGAACCGTGACGTCACCTTATATAATCAATTTCTGGTGAATAATCTTAACAGAGGCTTTACAGTGGCTCCACAACTCCGAATAGTATTATTTTGCATTCAGTTGCCATTAATTATATACCCATTATCAATTGCTGTTAATTGTGCTAAGTACGTTTTTATGTATTTTTTTAACCACTAAGTTATCTAAATTTTAGAACATTCAGTTACAGTTCAACTAGACACGCCACGTAACTCTTGAAGTGTAAATGCCTAAGAATATTACACACTTTCAAAGCCACCAATTTGCTTAAACATGCTAGCAAAACGGACAAAAACGGAACAAGAGATAGTGTGACATGAATCTAGTTATCGGTGGCATTGTCTGTAAACGTTGTAGCTTCGTTGCTAAATGACCTACTTAGCACGTGGAACAAAGGTCCTGGGTACACTGAACATTCTTGCATATGGATTTGTGAAGTGTAGCAGAAATGATGAAGCGAAACAAAATATAGTTGCGCACTAAAGCGAGAGGCGGCTTATCTGGCTAAAGATCGAGAGACATTTATTTTCTAGCCTAGTCTCATCGTCATCATCATCAACCTATAGTAGTCCACTGCTGCCTACACCAATAAGCGCCATTGCGCCCTGTCCTCAATACTTCGATTAAATTGTTCTGAAAGTGGGTTATTGCATAAATTATGTTTCAAAAAGGATTCAGTAAATTTCGATGATCGTAAGTAGGTAGATACATTAATTTAGTTAATCTTTGATAACGCTAACGTACTTTTGGAAGGAAGTATAAACGATACTATAATTCATATTATTTCTACTTCTGTAAGGTTGCAGGTAACGGTGTTATATCAAGATAAAGATGACATTTATTCAAAGTTTAAGCGTAGAAAGATTATCTCAAATCGGATCGCAGATGATAATAAGCTTAGTGTAAATTGCTACACATTATAGCAGGGTATAATAATTAAATTATTGCTATAATCATTATAAATTCATTTACCGTCTGTAGGTTGGTTTTAAAGCAAGATTAACGTTCGGCTTACACGCAAGTTGTCATCAAACTGCTTTTACGTTAGTAATTAACCAGCGCCAACAGAACTCTATAAAAGCAAAGAAATAAAATCCTTAATTATAACTAACGCTCTTATGATGCCTACTTATGACTTATGGTTTAGTAGGTCTCGGCTCATTTCCTTTACTTTGCTTGACCTCTACTAAAACTGCAATAAAGGAAGCGGTGTCAAGTTTTACTGCAAGAGACCGTTCATTGCCTGTAACTTACACACCATTCCTACCGGAGGTGCTTTAAAGAAAATCTAACGCAATATCAATAAACATGATGTAACGGATTGTCCATTTATCCATTTCAATTTCCGAACAATTTATTACTATTATCAATAGCTAACTCTTTACCATGACTGCTAGCCGTTCATTTATATAGTTCACTAAGCATCGCGTGCCGGCTACCAAGTGATTTTATTTTCAAAGCTGTTTCTTAGTTGCCCTATGTGTAAATAGAGCCAGGTGAAACCGTATATTTTAATAAAGACGTGATCATTAATGCCTTATATAAATGAAGGGCTGTTAGTATACAAGAACACTTGTATGTATAACGAAAGGTACGAGCGGTATCATTTAAAACTCACGACAGACACGCAGCTTCTAAAAATAACAAAAAACAGTAGTGTAAATGGTACACGTAAGAGTTCACTACCACCATGCAATGTCCACTTTTAAGATCGAGCAAACAAAGAGTAAAATACTCAGTTCTCGTATGAGAAACAACCTATCATTTAGTTATGGTGCCGTAGGTAATTAATTACCTTCACACTGTGAAAATTGCAAGTACCTATCTAACACAGTTCAAATGATACTGGCCTTACATTACAAAGTTTGAAATTTGAACTTCGTATTGAGCCATCCTGTTCATGCTAATTAATAGCATTTAATAGGAGAGTACGAGAGACGGTACGTTACGAACTTAAAATTTATAGTTTCAGAGTAGCCCCCCAGCTCTGCTCTCTAATACATCGATGTACGGCATTATACGGTCTGACAGTGAATCTCTTGACATCTCTTAGGTATAATTGATAACCCAAAAAGAAAAGAAAAATTATCATTATCAATTATTAACATTATTACTCTTACTTGATTTTACATTTCTATTTAATTCAAGAACGAAGAGTAACCTGCCTAGAGATATTTTTAATATTTATGAGCACCTGAAGTCATCATTGTGCGACAACAGCAATAAGAGAGCACTTAAGCTATTTTACTATAAATATACATAGGATTTCGTCGTTGCGTTGACATTTCCTTATAAAGGAATTTTATTGCACCATTCTCTCGTCCCTTGATTGTCTTGACAAGTAGTGAGTGAGAGTAGTAGAAGTTTTTTAACAAGCCGTTTAACCTGCTTGAACTAGGTATGTGAATAAAGGAGCAAAATTGTGGTAGAATCATTTTGCCTTACTAGTTTTACTTAAGTTTCTTCATACTGTTAACAATTAGGCAAATCTGTTTTAAGAGACTTTTGAACACAAGATTTTGGTTATCCATCAATTAGAAACACGAGAGGGGCAGAGGGTTTCAGTGAATTGTGGCACACAAACTAAATAATACTTGTTTATTTTTAATCGTTAGGTAGGTACCTACATATTATTATTGTGTGTAACATAACAAGGTGGTTCTTATTTTCTAAAAATTAGTGTACTGGACGTATTTTACGTATAGCCCCTTAATTCATAAATTAAAACTGTACACATTGTATCAACAATCTTTTTGAAAACGTGCTTTTTGTCAACGCGTAAAACTCATAACTTCATAAGTATATAATGTTACTCGTAACACCGAGTTCGGTTCGGGTTGCGCAAAGCAGCCGACAGCTTGATAAAGACAAAAAATATACATGAATATTGGAGGCAGAAACCTGATCGACCGACCTAACGTCCGCTCACTTTTTGTTGATAACACGTGCCCCATTCACTTGACGCCTTTTTAAATTGACTAACACTGTGAATTCGAAGAAATATACTTAATCATAATTTTTGCATTATGGAAACATTTTATTTAAGTTCTATTGCGTACATATGTAAAGATATCAATTGAATCAAGTACTATGCAATACTTCTACTTCTATGAGGAGGATATGCCCAGCATTGAGGTGTAATAAGATGAAGATGGTGATGATCAGTATCACCGGGTCTCCTGTTTTTCAGGAGATTTACTGTGTTTGGCTAACGTTTATTGTTCTCCTGATATTTACCGGAACGGTCAATGTACGACGAAATAGTATAAACACATTTTTTTTTTTACTTTTGTACATTTTTAACTCTGTTCCTCAGACATAAATTAAATCAATCTACAGTAAAAATAATAGTGTTTGCAGATATGCAACTGTATTTTTATCTATTTCCTATTATTTGTTCGTACTCGTAATCTTGGCATTTTCAAAATCAACGGAAGCTTGCTCATTGTTTCATTAAAACAGGTTGGTCAACAATTATACCAACATAGAAGTTTCTAGCAAGACCATTGGTTATATTAAATTTCTAAAGTTATTTTTTCAAAAAAACTGTAAAGACAAAGGGCAAACAAGAGAAAACTACAATAATTTAGTTTCACCCAGGCCAGACATAAAGTTTACAATAAACGTGATTGGAGGTAAAATGTGAATCTCCCACGTCGTCTCGACCTGCGGCTGTGACATTTGAAAGCCAAAGACAATCGTCTAGGTATTTACGCTATAATGCGCGCATTGGAGTGTAGAGACACCATAATGGACGGCTGGGCTATCTAAGGACCAAATACTGTATCAAGGGTTCAGAATTTAATCAAAGCGTGAATTTGGAACACGTTCTAAAGAACCAGCATCATAAATTATCTCAAATAAGTAAGACAGGTGGGAAACGTGTGTGTGTTGTATCATTAAAAAGCTCTTAATGTCTACATGCTGCTTTTATGCGCACTAAATACTGTATGGCATCCTATCAAACCCTAATATATATTTTTACTAAGGTCATAGTTCTACGTAAAATGAGGAAGTCCCCTTGATTGATGAACACTGCCCTGCGTCCCAGTTTCTCAAACCGCGCATGATTCACCCGCCAAAAGTTCAAACCACTAGTCAAGGTCTCGAAGATTCCGTTATCGGAACAGCGACGTCACGAGATGGGCGTACCGTCTGCAGTTGCCTTTAGTGGCACGGTTCGGCGAGTTTCCATTGTAACGTCAAGTCGTTCACATAAAGTTAAGCTCGATTGAAGCTCTACTCGTACAATGTTGCTTGAATAACCTCGTCTATTAAATGTTGTGCATTTAAATTAACTGTCGTTTGATTTTATGGACAATGTCCAACATTTATCGGGCGTATCATGCTTGTTCTAGCATCTACAAAGCTGACGTATGATTTATTGAAAATCTGTACCCTTTTGAAAACAAAAATGCTCTTTTATAGCTACTTCTTTTGTTCCATCTACAAAATATGTTAAGTGATTCTCAGAAACATTTAGTGAGAAAAGGATGCTTAAGTTATATCACTGCCCATTCATTATGATGACAAAGAGTTATACCAGGTCATGTTTGTATTTCATATTAGAAAGACCTGGTTTTAACACTTGCTTTAATAAATGATCGTCAGTATGCTAAATTGCCAATAGTTTGCTTGGTCATTTGTGAAAGCCAATTCCTTTGTGTATATTGATATTCTATCACTGTTTCAATTGTTTAAATACAGGAAAGATTAAATACAATTTTGAACTTTGACCCGGCTTAGCGTTGCTAAATTATGCTGAGCCATTTGTAGGAGATATTTTAATGGCTCATTAAGCAGTAAACCTTAATGATACCTCTTCAATAACGAACTGAGCACTTTATTTATGTTGTGTTAGTTAACGGTTTCTACCAACATCTGTACATTTGTCTCTGTACATCTTCACTTTGTGCTGTCTTTATTAGAAAATCTGTACATAAATTATTCGAATAAGTAGATATAAGTAAGTAGGTACTTCTTATGATTAATTAAGCAGCTAAAACCAACGTTCGAGATAAAGTATTTCAAAAGATTCGTGGCTATGTTAAAATAGTAAATGTTGAATACTTGGTTGGTACATCATATAGCACATTTTCATTACGGTCAATCTTCTTCACTTGAAATTAGCATGATGATCGTAATCAAACTTAATGAAGTAAAGCCACGAGTTTTGCTAGTCTCGCAATAAAGTTTTCATCAGGCAATTGCGTTATCTGGCCTGTCAAGGATACAATGGCTCGTGCACAAATGGAAATGAACGCCAGCAACTCACGAACCGCACTTTACTTATTATCCCGGAGCGAAGCAAAGAGTCAGTAACTGTCCCATGATTCTCGTGACCAGGGTAGCTAGACAGGCAAATGAATTCGGACAACCTCTTGAAGGAGGCAATTAGCTTTAATTTGAGAAGGCAAATTAAATGCAAAAGGGTTCAAGAATACTTAAGAGTTAATTGGTAGGCTCTGTCAAACTAAATTGGCAAGGTAATTAAGATGATCATTTAATTTTGAATATCGTGTTGTTAAAACTTACTAACTGTTTCGTAATAATATTTCACAGTATCTCGAACATAATAACTTTAAATGCATGGAAACCTTAGCACTGCGACGGTTTCGATTTTACAACCCAAATAAAGACAGTTCAGATCCGATAGCCTTCTATGAACGAATACAGACGATAATGGCCTGAGATTATAATCTTTTCCAAATGAAATCAAAGTGGTGGTGAGATTGCTTGTAACCATTTCGGGCTCTGACGATTAGACTGTTGTCAGCTGTCCCGTAGAATATTTTACTGGTGGCCGGCCTAGTAACAAAGCTTGGTTGTATTATTAAGAGAATCTTAAAGATAGCCACCTAATCTAGTACAGAGCAAGTCAAGCACTTCCCACTGCAAAATGTAAGGTGGCTTGTTTCATAGGGCGGCGGCGGTGGGTTGGGTTTGGGTCATAAAACGTCATAGTCTGGGCGTCTTACACAAGCTGATTCAACCCACAGTAATACGACTGGTTTCAAACTCATTCAAAAGAGCAAAATACCTCCTAAGTCGGGTCAAACAGTTTTCGTTTCGGCCAGACACGAAACGATAATGTCACAGATTGCGAAAGTCACGCGCCTTGTTCTAAATCACATTTGAGTGCAAAAACGTCGAAAATTTGCCGAATAATTTTGCTCGCCACAATTTGCGACATGACGAAACGGCGGAGAGAATCGGCGTGTTTTTACTTTTGTTTTTTGTTACAATTTCGCTATCGTGTTTATGTTGTCGGTTTGAGGTCGGAGTGCGTACAGCTTACCGCTTTGGTAATACCGATTATTGAAAAAGTGAAAGGTCTGGCGGCCTTGATGCTTTGGTGTCAAAGGGCAAAGCAGTGAAACAGATAATAAGTACAAGGGTTCGAAGTTATTACAAGTTTAGGGTTGATAATAAATATCGAAACTATTAAACAAACTGATGACTTGATGACTATCAATTCTAACAAACACATCATATTGTACGTAACTGTTTCTTGTGTTATTAATTTAGAAAGTCTC
The DNA here is from genome assembly GCF_025370935.1 of Choristoneura fumiferana. NCBI lineage: Eukaryota > Metazoa > Arthropoda > Insecta > Lepidoptera > Tortricidae > Choristoneura > Choristoneura fumiferana. The sequence goes on from NC_133484.1 coordinate 7,561,257, forward strand.
AAATCATTATCGAGTAGTCATTGGGTGTCACTATCAGTAATTACTCGACTGACGAAAACATCCACTTTCGAGTTCACGCTTTCGCGGTCAATGCATGACATGTTCAGTTTCGCTCTTACTTTGACAGAACTTAATTCACTAAAATACTAATTATTTCGCTTGCAGTCATTTGCTTGCGGTCAAAATCTTGACCGTTGTTTCGCTGCTATACACTTTAAACCTAAGCTCTTAAGAAATCCTATAAACTTCAGAGTTTATGCGGTCTAGATCTGATATCAGTGTATTTAATAAGATGTTATCCTTTCACTGAAATCCCTGATGTGTCTGCTGCCCATTCCCTTTCGCCACCCGCTGCGTTGCTTGCAACTTTGCTACATTACCCACCAACGCCTGCTTCCTACTACTTATCAAAGTTAAATGGCTACTTTGCTGTTTAGATTGCGATCTCGAAAGGAAGCAATGGAATTCGTATTATTTTGATTAATATTGGTAATTTTCTATCTGTTTATGATTAGGTAAGGAATTAGATAATTTGTTTCGCTTAGAGCTCTATGATAGTTGTAACTTCTGTGCCGACACTGCCAACTTTATTTATTCGCCTATAGTAGTGTCTGGCTAGAAACTGTTACAGTTAAGCGACAAATGCAAATAATTTGCTTTAAAGTCAGCGCTAAATCATTAAGCGTGTGGCAATTTTTGGTGCGCAAATGGTCAATACAATTTTACGATATTAGTAGCTCTTTACAAAAGGCATCATTTGTATAAATAGAAATCATTATCTGAATGCTGATGCTGATAAGTGTAATAAATGACTCTCTTACAAAATGCATGAATGTAAAAGCTCTTTGTAGTTCTTTAAATAAACTAATCTTACAGCAATCAATTGTTGCTACTAATCGTAGAGCAATCAAAGCAGTAAAAAATAGGTATTTGTTGAACACTATGTTTTTCTGGCCAAGTGTTGCACGAAACGAAAGTGAGCAAATTCGTTTTGGCCTAGTTGTATGAGGTTTATCAATCAAGATTGAGTTTCATGCAAGTGGTTTGAAGCATTCACATGTTGTTAGCACTGTATCGAACGTGCGTGATGAAATTAAATCAACCGATAGAGAAGCTGTAGGGCAATAACCTCTTATCGATGTAGTAGCGAGCACAGAACTACCGTAGTTACGATTTTTACTATTGCAATGAACTAAATTAATAAATATATGTAAAGCCTTTCCACCAGTTTTTATACTTCTTTTAATGCTTAATACATGTGAGTAGAAAACAACGCCTTGTTTGTTACATTTTGTCCTGCGTCGAGAAAACGGTACCTATCCCTTCCAACATTTTCAGCAGTAAATATACTTAAACACTTAAATCGTAAGAAGCACATAGTGGTGGAGTATAAATATAGAAAATCTCTTGTAATTTAAGCAGCAACACCGAACACTAACAGTATGTCAAAGCTTGTTAAGCATTGTTTAGGAAGAGATTATGGTAATAAGGTAACAGTTATACAATAGCACTAAATCAAATACTGTTTGGAATCGAGAACGATAGCCAAACAAGGTAACATGGTCACAATATAAATCATAAACCGGCCTGGAAGCGACGTGCATAAATGCATAGCTGATGAAACTTGGCACCTCGGAAATTATGATAAAAGTTTAAATTGAGAACTCGACATAGAGCACTTTTACTGAATGAATAATGCAATGAGCGTCAACAAAGATCAATATGTCCGAGGGCAGGGCTAAATATTTTTTAAAAACAGTATAGTATTTTGACATATTTGTAGTTTAAGAAATTCGACTAAACGGCTCGCCGTTTTATCTATCTCGATAAATCGTTGATACCAAAGCATTAAAGAGTTGATAATAAAGAACTAAATCATGTCGGATGGAAGGAAACTCGATTCATACAATGTTGTAGCTATTAAAATGATCAAGGAGTGGACCGCGCATTATACAGAAAGTGATATACATGAAGTATCCATTAATTATCCACGATTACCAAATCCGGATACGATATTACACATCACAATCACAGTCGCCGTGAGAAGTTGCTACGCCCACGACCCATCACAAAAACGAGAATAAATATGCAATAAATAAACAACATTATTTAACTCAGGACTACGGATGACTATAGCACGGTTAAATACAGTGTGGACTTGCTCTCATTGGTCAAGACAAACGACGTCGTAAATTGCTACAATTGCCTTAGAAATGTCAATAAATATTGGCTAAGAACGAGAAAGAAGAGGATTGTTGACAATTCTGCGAAATATAAACTAGATCAACTCGAAACTTGAGTTAAAATAAAGTAATTAGCAATCATTATTATAGTACCAAACTTTATTAAGAAACACATTTTACATACATACCACGGTACCACCGTACCTGACACCTTTTTACAAATCAAGACATGGTTGTGATATCAAAACTTCCAAGCTACTACAACGACGGAAACAAAGATTACGAAGAGATTATAACTTTAAGGTGTCAGACAGAAGTAACTTAGATAAGGTTACCAAACTGACGTAGCCCTTAAAATATCAAATATCAAACCAGAACTGTGCGGTTTACAATGCGCACGTTTCTCGTATTGCAGAAATGGTATTTAGTCGGGTTCACCTTTCAAAGTTTTCGCTTCTAACAAAGCTGATGAATAAAAGTAAATTGTGTGAAATCGTATTTCAGCAAGCACGTAGACCTACCTAAATAAGTATACCTGTATACTTGAGCATTTCATAATTTGCTTTACTTCTATAGATGGCAAGTTGCAACCACAAAATTGATCCGATTAGCCGATTCCATAGAATATAAAACATATGACAAATAAAGAAATAAAAATGTGGCTAAAATGGCGGTTGTCGAACACAAACAGGACTTCATACTAACAAGAAAGCATCTCGAAGTTGAAGGGCCACCTGCCGACTCTGTCGACTCTTTGCATAACGAAGCACAATTTATAGAGCGGTGGTGGTACGTAGGCGTACCGCAGTCCAGACATCGCTATGTTATCTCTTGTATAGAATGTGAAGGCACAGCGGTACCTTATTATGAGTGAAGTTAACTGTAGGACAAAACGCAGAGGAATGGTATTGTGTAAATTTGACGGATTTGATGGGTATCAAATCTCTTCCGCTTTGGACGAGCAGTAATCCCTAAGTATTTTTTGTACGCATTTCATAATAATAGCTTTAGATCGATTCCCATTGATCAATTTTGAACGCAGGGAGATGTTTTTCTACTACGTTCATTGTTCGTTAAACTGTGTCACTCGCAACCTTTCTATTACTGCGAATCGATTATTTTTAACTGATTCTTGTGAGCTAACTTCTTTCTCTTGTCGTTTTGTTTTGATACCTAATCATTCTCTCATAACTGTCAACAGTAATGTTGAATTCAAAAAAGATCAAAGTTTGAGGCCTTAAACTATAAATAATGATTACCTACGACGATATACGTCCTGACTTTATAAATGTACAAAGTCGCAGTGAATAACGAACAGCAACATTAAATTACGAAACATTAATACATAAGTAATGTTAAGTGAAGCCGTTCCAGAATAACATTATTTATTAAAAGAAAACGCTATGGTTTTATTGGTGACAGAGTTATCTCCACTCGGCTCTACCAACGCAACTGTCCACGTCAGTTCTCCCGAGGATTGCGAGAAAATTTTAAATGAGAACTAGTTTGAAATGTTGTTGTTGATTGTGTATTTAAAGCCAGGATTATACGACGACGTCTGCAGTCGACAAACATCTCGGGCGTCTCGCAAGTTGCTATTTATGTTAACAATATGGCATTTGTTATGGTAAATGTTAACGATGAGTCATTGATGCGCAAATAAAACCACCAAGGAAATGGCTGGTAATAGCTATGTTATTGTAATAAAATTCAGCGTACATGCGACTAAGGTTTTCAAAGGACTATTTTGACAGCTTTACGTAGTCTGTTAAAGTTCAGTTTTGTGCTCCTTTTTAAAGATGTTATGGTTATTCGTGTCGTAAATCTATTTTAAATGTTCAGTTGGTTTCTTATACAAAATATTCTCTTACCATTTAAATCCCAATGCAATCCAAATTTCTCCGATAAAACAATCTACACTCGGTTCACAAAAGGGCACATTTCAGATTGAATTGATTCATTAGATATTTGATTAACCCGTAGATATAGCCCCGAGATATGCAAAACGGGACACGGTATCGTAGAGCGGATAAGTCGCCTATTTACATTTACACGTTCGCATAACCGTGTGTTAGAGGCACGTTGCCGCGCGGAGAGAAGAGTGGTTACTAACTACGAGTAACTAGCATCCGAAAGCGAAGATGGCGTGGCCTACTCGCCGGCATAAAGCCTCGTATGAAGTAAATATTTACTAAACACAATAGACTTTTAGCATGGAGTAGTAGCGGTAAGACAATATGTGTGAAGTAGGTTAGCCGGTAAATTTTTAAGTGAATATGGAAACGTTATTTTTGTTGTATGCTGAATTTGGTGCGAGTAAAATCACTTGCGAATGTTTAAAATTATAAGTATTGCATCAAAGTGGCGGAAATAGACAATAAGAATTACATATCCCGTGAAGCGTGTCCTTTAATTTGATCTAATCAAGAAATTATTTTATAACGTTCACTGGCTTAAGACGATGGTGTCATTTTTATATTGTAGGAATAACAAATATCATAAAGTCGTCAATTTGTAGGTACTCTGTAAGTATCATAAGACGATGGATCTCTAAGAGATTTTTTATCATTTCCTTTGATAATAGCAGACATTTTTGACAGCTTTTAATCAAGTCTTTTTTGTCAGCAGTCAGTTATTTTTTGTAGAGACGGTTTGATTGTAATTTTTGCTATGTTCATTGTCAGTATCATGTACAATGCAAAAAACGTAGTAACAGATGATTGGGTTAAAATTAGCCAAGTAACTAATGATCACGCAAAATGTCACATTACAATTATTGCGAGGAGCAAGATAAGGCTGATTACGAACAACTTAGAACCGCAAAAGTAGGCAAAACAGAGATGCTACACCCAAAAAAATTAATCACGGAACTATGCTTAAATTACAATTACGCCAATTATTACAGCACAAAATAATCCGAGCGACATTTTTACGGCACAACATCGATTACGAGTTTGAACTCAATAACTATAACGGTTCGTTTACACTGGCCAATTTAAGCGAAAAACGCCCACCTGGTCCCGGCAGTTACTGAACAATATAGTCCATCATCCAAAACATACGTCAGTTAGAAATAATGATGAAGGCAACTGAACGTGGTTCGTTAAAACTAAAACGGCGATAAATTTGATGTTGTATGTCAACGTCGAATAGGACAATGACCCCCGTGACTGTATCAACATAAAATTCAAATTGGTAAAAACAAAACAGTTGAAGCTAAACGGTTAACAGGTGAATGCGTAAGATATCGTAAATAGAGACCAGGCCACGACAGCTTAATCCTTTTGATGTACCACATAAGCTCTCACTTAACGCCAGTCACGTTCCCTATAGTGTGACGATGGGTCTTGCTCAAAACGTCGTAATTTCGAGCAACACCGTAATACTACGGCGCCAGCTCAGTAGCGAAACGTGAGCGATAATTTAACGAGAACGGTACTCGAGTATCGAGATCGTTTATGTATCGCTTATCGGGAATCGCGACGTCGGACGGAATTTAAGGTCGTATCTTCGGCGACTACATTGTAATCTATGCAGCGCATCGAAAGGGCCTGATAGAGATATTTGCTAAGCAAATTACAATGGTATCTTACATTATCTCGATGCATTTGTTTTTATTGTAATGTACCGTTACTCGGTCGCTCGAAGCCTACTCAATGCGTACATCCTCATAGATTTTTTATAACAATTATTTTTTTACGAAGCCAAAGCGTCGTTTATAATTTAATTGACGACGTTGGTCTCCTATAAAAACAAAACCGGCTAGCAGTTCTCGGAATTTGTATTCGCAACGGTATGGAATTAAATTGCACCCAAATTTGATCACGACTCAATAACACTACAATGCGAAAACAGTTACTGATAAAATGAAATGTAAAGAAAAAACTAATTATTGTGATGACAAAAAAAAATGTATATACTTAACGACTACGAAAATGTTGGTACGCGTTGAAAAAGGGGTTATGGTTGGAAGGTACACGTGTAAGTAATACCAGATTCAGAATTGTCCGGAGATGAAATAAGTTGTCAGACTTTAGCGATGCGTTTATCATAGCTAACCGAAAACTTCAAAAGACTGTAGGTGAGAGGAAGGGTCTCAAAGCACTATAAGACAACAGTAAAAGAGAAAAAAAGCATTTTTGGGATACGTAACAAATACATTTGCAGTTTGAGTATCAAACAGACGTCGTCTGAATTGTACAACTTTAGTTTTCAACTTTAATCAACATAAAATAGGAAGTTAAGTTTTAATTACTCTGGTTTGAAAAATTAAACCCTCGCTATTGCGCGGGTCTGACTTGCGCTTTACCAGTTTTTTTTTTAATGAAAGCCTACCCATAGATGGACGAACGCGATTAATCACTTCACTAAGTAGTCTGACATAACTAGTTTACGTTGCGGACAATTTTTGCAAACCCAACTGGTACTACGACAAGTATTATTAATATAATTTATTCACACCGAGATTGACCATTAGATAAACGAGAACTAGGAGAAGCAAGTGCAGCATGAAAAAGTTGTTTAATCTAGAGTAATTAGTAAAAGTACCTATAGACTTTCATTTTGATTGCTACACTCCCATGATGTGACAATAAAAAATATATATTAAAATACTTAATTAACAACACTGGTTGTTTCTAAACCTTTGAAAGCGTTTCGTCGTTTCAACACAACATGCCAATATCTACTTAGCTCAAAACAAACCGGTCTAACAAAGAGCTTATCAAAGGCAGACATAATTCAAATTAAACGTTACGTCACAGCCTAATTTTGAGTAGCAAATTAAATAGTATGCATAGTATACACTGTTGCATTATTCTTCAAAATACAATTTAGATTGATATCCGCGAAGAAAGTTGTGTAACGCGCTCTATTGACGGCTATTACGTCGGATTTTCACGTCAATTACACTAGCCGTGCAATTATTGATGTGTATCGATAAATCATTGTGGCATTATAAGATGATTTTAATTTAAGATTCTAATGCCCACGGCACATGTCTACTACTATTGTGCAAGAAAAAATCCTTTGTTTTAGAGTATTAACTGGCTAAAGACGAGACATAAATAGCTAAAGTAAAAGACGTTATATTGAGATGGGATGTGTAATAAAACAAATGTACCTAGGTACCTAGGTAGGTACGTGTGATACAGCAATGAACGAAGAAACGCAGTCACGCACGTCTATTTGATAAAAACTAACTGTCGTGCTATTTTTCAACGATACGCATCGTAAGGTCAAAACGATACCGTAATCGATTAAACCGGCACAAATTTTCAAAACTAATAACACAAGAATTTTGAACACACCAATTACTTTAATAACCGGAAAGTTGAAAGACAAACAAGGAAACGATTCGATACTCGTAGGAGTATTTAAAGCACGAATCAATGATACTTTTAAAGCAGGACCAAAAGCAGAAAATGTGAATAAATAAACCGTTAGTTGGTGCAGAGGCAGAGGCAGGATGTAGAGCGGCTGGCAGGGAATTGATGACGTCGGCACTGACATAGACAAAAGGACGGTACTAACTAATGCATGTTGTAATATTTGCTGCCTGTTAGATCAGAATGTGGAATCTACGATCTACACGGCAACAGACTGATTTGGTATGTTGTTACTACGATATTCAGTTTGTACCTAGACTACTCAAACTGACAACACACGTTTGTGTTAATTTAGAATGTTATATTTGATTTCAGATACAATTGATAAATTTTAAAGAAAGAACATCAAAAATAAAGTATTTCAGTAAAATTACAACCGTATAACTGTAAAAATGTATAATATATGGTCAATCATCGACCATGTGTTTTCTTTATTTCAGTATTATAAAAAAGGTACTGTTATTTTAAATTTGCTTGAAGCAAGATTAAAATAAGACTACTTTTATATCGTAAATTTTTAAAAAATATGTTTTTAACTAATAAATAAAGCAAAGGTGATTTTTTCCAACTGATTAAATAGGATTTTTAAATTTGATAATATAAAGTCACGAAAAGGCTTAGTAGCTGTAGTGTGGTATTTGATTACATAACAATTCAATAAAGGTGAAACTTTTAATAATACTTAATGATCGCACCTTTGTTAGTCTGTTATCTGTTACAGAAGCTTTATCACTCCGCAACGAGGGCAGGGTTCCGTTAGCCGCTGAACTTGGAGACAGCAACATACGAAATGTCGCGCCAAATAAAACCATACCGATTGTACAGCTTAACTTCAAGATAAATCAAACCAATGTAACAGTTACTTACATTTACGTTAGGAAACAGAGCAAGGTAGATAAAAAATTAAAGAAAAATACTTAAACAAATTAAGACAGTAAACAATGGACCTCCAAAATCTAAGCAATCAAATCAATAATTAAGTAAAACATAAAAACGTGTACAACACTAGGTAATCAAGATATAGATATATTTCTGAGAAAGACAATTAAAATGAAAGCTTTGCAGGAAACAAAAGTATTGATACGTAAGCAAAGTCAAGTTTATCATTTTAATGTGATTACATCACAAGAGTAACGATCAAATGTTTATTTTCCAAGACTTCTGACAATGCCATATTAATAAATTTTGTTACCAGATTCACAAGTTTGGTTTTGTTTTTTTTTTATTTCGCACAAAATTTCAATTCAAAGACAAAACCATCTCAATAGGTACTCGTTCATATAATTGAAACACTCAAAATATTATCAAAGTCAGAACTTCTGTTACACCGTTTGCGTGCAGCTAGGCTTGGATTGTTATGTTCTAATTGCTATCAAATCAGTCAGACCAGACGACTTATGTTCAACAGTTTTTTTTTTTACAAATAAACGCTTATAAATTACCTCGTTTACTGGCGTACCTACCGCGCGGTCAATCAAGTTAGTTACGCAACGTAAACTCACAGCTTACATTAAGCAAATGGTTAAAAGTAAATGCAGACAGACATGTAATGTACGGCCCAGTTTTTACATTTTTAATGTCTCAGCACCGAACTGTGATCTCTGACTTCTGGCGCGTGATGGATTGCATGTATGTGAAATATAATAGACGTTGTAACTTGAAGACATCGATTCGTATTGTGATTTAAGAAGTGCTGACTATGGGGCGTAAAATGTCGTGAGAATTTTACATGCTGCAAGAGTAAATAAAAAGCACGTGTGCAACTAAAATATTGATTGCTAGACCACAGGATTGCTAAAACACTTAAATCAGCTGGCATCATTAACATATAAGCAATAAGCCTACAGATCTTGTTGGCACGTTTGCATACATTTGTGCTTCCTTATACGCAAACAAACTAACAGAATCAATGACTACTCGTTTACAGTTACATTCAGATCAGCGGTATTTGTGGATTCCGCAACCGCACATTGACGCCACTTTGTATTAGAAATTCCGCTGGCGTAAGTATATGCCGCGTAACCAATTGATCTATACTCTGTAGACTGAACCAAAACGTATCGCTAACAAAGCCTACGGGCACAATTTGTAACACCTTCTGTAACTGGGGAGAAACAGCAATTTTATTACGCGAATTAGCTACTTGTTTGTATACATTGGGATTGAATTACACCCTCGTGGTTAGCAATCAGCGTATTGCTAAAGTCGTAGAGAATGAATTCTCTAATTACGGTTGTGTGCGCAATTGTTTTAACACTCGTAAACATGGACTTTCTAAACTAAAAGCTTAGATGTAAGGATCATGCCGGCTCGTTTATTCTCCAATAAAAATACTGGCAATACATGCATCACGGCACAGGCAGGCTGCACAGGTGTACAGGGGACCGATTTTCAAAATGACATCACTGGAAAATACAATTTGCGACTACCCCCGTAGGACAGTTATGATACATAATTTAAAAGTGGTAAAATTCCGTCTAATGCTACAAAACTACAGCTCAAAACAAATGTCCAACTAGTTAAATGATAAAATTATGAGGAAGTATTGTTTAAATTCAGCACAATTATCGATTGATTTTGAAAATTGGTCCTTACAAACTTAATTTATGCAAGCCAAAGGAGCCCGACCTCCATACAGCAGCCTCTATACTCGTTAGAATTCGTAAGAGACAGCGCCACCGCCACTCTTAAAATAGTTCAAACACCGGGAAGAATGTCTTCCGTATCGTACGCTACTGTCAGCAGCAGAGGAAAAGTAACCCTCAGTGTGGTTGCTGCCGTTACAAGGGGATACCTTTTCTCTGCAGCTAGCAGACTGTACATAATATAAAATCAAAACACTTGCTATTCGAAATACTTGTAAATTAAATGTAAATAAATAATTGGATAAATAAATACATTAGAATTATCTGTTATCGCATCAGTACATCTGATCTTTTTTCCGTAAAAAATTGTGCAATATCCATGCATGCGTGCAGCCATGTCCTACATACTTAGCTCTATCAAACAAATAAGAAGTAGGAACCAAACTCCCATCAGAGTATCTTAAGTTTTGCAAGCGCGTCTACAAAGTAAAGGCGAGTCGAAAGGGGCGCCAATTGCGAATTTATGGCATAAAAGCTACTTGACATTCCAATCGATCTACCGAAGTTACGATAGGCGAACGTCAACATTCGACTGCATCAGAACATAAAGCAATCGGAAACATGGAGAATAACTTTGTGCGCACCCTTATGTGGTAGTCGCTCTTAATCTAAATCATCGTCATTGCACTGTCACGGCGTGACAAAATAATTTAATGACTTTATTCTGTCACCGGCGAAGCGTAGGTAGTCCAATTCCTTACGCTTTTGACTCGGTGCCACACCCTTCGCTTTACCAACCGGGCATTCATCCATATAGATAGTCGATTAAATGCCAGAATAGACCCATTATGTTCTTATGACATAAACATGTTCGTTTGCAAAACACATTTACATTCCGAACTCACCTAAAATTAGTTTGTTCTTGATTCTCATAATCGCACAGCCATCTTTGAATCTGGAAACAATGCAAAGGTAAGGTTAATTTCAGGGAAATATAAGAAACATTCTTCATATTTTAATCTAAAGCTTCTTATTTGTAGAAACGTTCCTAAATACGTAGATAAAGTTTTATATGTATGTCATAACCAAGAGTGTGCGTTATGAAATTAATAATTACGACTATGATTACGTATAAAATATATAAGATGCCCTCTACATGAGGTAATAAAACATTTCATAGAAATCCTGCTTGACGTGCAAATTCCGCGACCAAATATATTGCAGCAATTGAATTTACTATAAAAGATATTGCACTAATACCATATGTGGGTCTTCCAGGAATAAGCAGAAGTGAACTGTAGCCGCACGTTGCATGTTTAGAAACGTGCGATCGCGTTTGAAATAAATCAGACGCCGTTCTTGACAGATGTACTTTGAAGATTGCAAAGAAAATGAAGTTGCTGTTGCGCAGCCAGTAAAAACGTGTGATTTAAAATGATTGTATTAAATTTTCAGTCCTTATGCAATTCAAATATTTATCCTATTTTTAATGTCAGAAAATGAATAGCCTGCTTGATTAGTTTAGTTGATGCCAAGAATGCAAATGAAAATGTTGGAGAATATATGACGAGCACAAGTTAACTGACCTACATCTCGTCAGTTACAACGCGTCAGATTTCCCGGTCCTCGAGTTATTAAGACCCACAGATATGGATAGACGTATCTATATCTGTGGTAAAACCCAAAATGAAGGACTAGAGTTAAGACGTGGATTTGCAACGTGAATTCGTGATTTCACTATTAAAAGTGACTAAAACAGAAGCAATTTTAAGAATCACAGTCAGAAAGGGTTATTTGTAAGACTCTTAGGGGCTGTTTCACCATCCATTGATTAGTGTTAACTGACGGTTAAATATGATGCCGTCTCCGTCTATTCGAACAAAACAAATAGAGACGGCATCACATTTAACCGCCAGTTAACACTAATCAATGGATGGTGAAACAGTCCCTAAGCCTGGAAAAATGCACCTAATTGCAAGCTTTTATCAAACCTGCTGCGTTAGTATCTTAAGAATTGAACTACTTAACCCGGTGTTAGTGGTAGGACTGACTTGACATTTGGCACACATATGTAGGATGCATTGTCATGCAAGTACAGTCAACATAAATAGTAGTCAGCAAAAGAAACCTTGATTTTTTTCTGTTCATTTATGTAGGAATAAAGTAAAAACGCTAAATAGCTGGTATATTTATTCTGTCTGCTATCTGTTTTTTATAAATTCTGTTTTATTATTATTTTTGATGAAATGATGATTGTATTATGGTATTATTCACCTTGAAAATGGTTAGTTTAAATTAAAAAATTAATACATCATCAGATTTAAATTATCTAAATTAAATAAGGCATAATAGACATGAGAAACACGATAAGCTTTCAGGTATAAGTCGTATTCCCTATTCACATAACCATCCTCGTTAAATCTGAATTAGTAGATAGAAGCAGGCGGAAAATTTACTGAGCTTTCCTAATAAATGTATGACGTGAGTTGGGTTCGTGCTTCCTTTATTTTCATAAGTAAACGCCGCTATGATTATAATAGCGCAGTCATGACAATTCCGTGCTTTGTGTAAAATGAACAATTAAGTATTCGTGGGAAGTAGTAATTTACAATTATTCTGGCTTAGGAGTTACTAATGGACATGAGGTCATTTACCTGAGGTCAACTTCATTTTGTATTAAAATGACACTCAAAAATAGTGACATTCGAAGTTTTTAAAAAGCGGCCAAGTGCGATTCGCGCCGTGAGGGTTGCGTAAAAATTTATGAATATCCCATGCTAGCAGAGCTATCCTCCTGAGCAAAATGTACGCAGTATGAGGTCATTTTAGATTGGTTACTTACTTGGACAGATAAACATAACATAGGTACTTAGATATTCAGACTTTGTAATTGGTTCTGTTATAAGCTACTTTCATACCAAATTTCGAGTTTCTAGGGCAACTGGAATATTATATAAGTAGGTTTTGATTACCCAGCAATTTTTTATGGAAACACTTTTATCAATGTCTCTTTTAATCGCATCGTTTTAGATGCGTTCTCCAAAGAATAACAGAACTGACCCTGAGTATTCTATTTATAAATTTCAGTTTCAGTCCATTTAATTCGACCGTTTAAGTGAGTCAATTTGATGTCTAAGATTTTTATTACAGACAACAGATGAAACTAAATAAAAGCTTAAAGATTACGACTATAGTTCAAACTACCAGAAAAGCATAAAAGAATTTTAGTCTTCGACAGGTCGATGTTTATTGCGGTCGCAAGTCAAACATTTCGACAAGCCATCATCATCATATTTCATACTGAGATGTCATAATTCTTTAAGCGTACGCGCCTGAGTTGGTTTCTCACTTGCATTAGGAGCAGAGGTCGATGAGGTCGCTGGTGAACAAGTTACACACAAGTAACTTGTTCCTATGACGTGGCTTTCTTTGTTTTGAAAGGAAAGTAGCAAGTTAAATTGGGAGCTTTGTTTCTTGTCAGAATGAGAAACGAATAACTTTGTACCGTAATATGAATATGATGTGGCAAAGGAACCATTAATTAAGTCTAGCAGTTGGATTGTAATTTCGGCGTTTTACCAAACTCCCGAGGGAATTCCCAAAACTTGCACAGGGGTCTTCGTTTACGTTGTATAAAGAAGATCGCTGTAATTTGCTGTAAAAGCCCAATCACGAGTAAATATAAAATCAAAAAGCAGCCTATGTAACGTGTTATTCCAGAGACTACATAACATACCAAATATACCACTACTACCAAATCCATCAAGCACTTTCTGCGTGAAGGAGTAACAAACAAATACACACACACGCACGCCCACACGCACGTTCTATTTTTCTTTCCATGCAACCAAGATTGTCTGTTGTGTTGTCCATTGTAGCGGAAATTCCTATAACTCTCAATATGTACAGGATTACAAGAAAAATCAAGTGTGGAATGCACTATTTGATGCTAACTTTACCCGATGCAAAAACTAGCTAATCGCTAGCAACGATACAGATTCTCAAAGGTTTAAATTTTCATACAATGACCCTGCGAAGCGGACCCGTATACTAAACTTTTTATTCGCTATACGATTATGGCCAGCAAACCGCAGTTTCCAGAGCGGCTCGTTCTCACACCACTCTTTATCGCTACTTGTTGTTAAATTTTAATGAAAAACAGACTCTATTCCATACATTAACATGCCAGTTTCAAAGAACCAGAGACGTTTAGTTTAGGGATGCGACTTATTTAATTGTGAACTGTAATATAAAGGCAAATAAAGTCTGATTTAAATTTAGTAAATGAGATTATTTGTTGAGATACTGTGCTATTGCTTGCCGTCGTCAGGGTCCCTTTGTGTCTATGCAATAGATCTTTCATTTCACATAATTAGCAAACTCTGAATGAATCGAATCTACTAACGGGAACAATTTGTTTCGTATAAAATTTACTGTCAGAAGGATTGGTTTACAGAATTATTGTTTCGTCTATTTCTTCTACAGTTGAAACTTTTTTAGACTGTAGAGTAAGTATGACATTAAAAAAAATGTAAATGAAGATGCCACTTTTTTGCAACTGTCACATTTTAATATAATGTTTGGACATAACAACAATTTCGTATGTAAAATTTTAGTTCCTCCAACACCGTTTTCTGTTTCACGTCGTTCGTACTCTACATGGAATTGGTTAAGTTAGATTTATATCTAGCTTTCCCGAAAACTAGTTTTTCGATTCAAATCTATCTCTAATGAATTATAGTTGAATATTAACTTTAATGAGCTAACCAAAGAATTTAAGCGTTTCATCATAGACACGAGAATCACTCAATCATTTCAGTACAAATAACTAATTTTAAGAAGAGTAATAACCATAACTGTACCACAAAACTCCTACATTATGCTTTCAAATTACCACAAATTATTGGTTTCATCGGTCAAAGCCATAATTAAATTCGTAAATGACAGTCGGCCAATTTTAGGAGGAAATGGCCAATCTTACAACACTGATATGGTAACATTCCAATTTATGGACGCTAGTCACACCGCAGTGTTGCGTGATGGTTTTGTTTTGGTATGTAGTTTTTAGGAACGTGACTAATTTGACAAGTGTAGGCGTCGATGTGAGAATATACCCCCTACGAAAATGGAGTGCAAAAATAAGCCATATGCAGCTCTTAGCCTTCAAGAAAAGAGCGTACTCCTACTTAAAAGGCACCGCACTTGTGACTGCTGGTGTTGCAGGTGTCCATGGGCGACGGTAATCACTTACCGTCAGGCGGTTTGCTCGTTTGCCCCCTATTCCATAAAAAAAGCTCTAGTTTAAAAGTGTTTTAAAAGCTGTCATATCTTGCCCTATTAGTATGGTTAAAATCTTAGAACTCGAATTTAACTTGCAGTGGTAATATGGTAACATATATCCAGGTTAGATGACAATACAAGTAGGTACAGGCAATAGGTACAACTTACAGTCAGTAAGTCACAAAGGGGTTGGCGATTTGTGACACACCAATAAAATAATCGTGATTTTCATAGTAATAAAAAATGTGATAATAGGAGGGGGATCTAAAAATGAGCAAAATTGTGACTTTATTGTGACTTTATTTACGGATGGCCCATTTGGTGTTTTATTTTAAAACTAGAATGCTATATAGTGTCCCACTGCGGAGACAAGGCCTATCCCCTTGACCTCAACCCCTCCAGGTCAGACGCAATGTCAGGCCAATTCGTCGCATATAATAATCGTCCCGCTTCGTTTGTTGTTAGTTAAATAAATTTTAAAAGTGACGGTGTGAGTACACTATAAAATCAATAGTTCAAAATCATTGGGTCCAGTATCAATAAAAGCCCAAGTGTGCCGTTCCGTTATACGCACAAAAACCTGCAGTGGGTCAATGGCACGAGACGCGCTTCGAAACGTGTCCCCGGCTTATTGGGACAATGCTCGGGTCTTCTTCTTAAAGGTCCCGTGTAAAAAAAAACTGTCGACTCGTGAAGTTATGTTTAGAGCAATGACAAAAATACTTAAATCATGATATTCTATTTTCTATCATCTGTATTGTCTTATCATCTTTTTCAAGTTGTTGTAAACGTATTAATGTGATTCGACATTTCAAATAAGGGGAAAATGTTGGAAAAGAACAATTCTAAAGAAGACGAGAAAGAGCACGCTTACAGCTGCTAAAATGTATCTGGATAATATGAATAGAGTTTTAACTGATACTGATGCTCGTAATATTTGTTATAATAGGTCCTCTAAAATTGCCAAAAACCAATTCATTGATTCAACCTCAGTTTCGTTTATTGCAAGAGTAACAACATTGTGTTGTCAGAAATTAGTTAAATGGTATTAAATATGAATGGTCCAATGATTCAGATGCACAAAGTAAAAAAGCACATTTTAATTTTACGATAAACGATAATACTGAAAATGTAAAGTAAATTGAGTCGAACGAATAATTTAATAATAACATTTCAGCTTAAAAGCACTATTTTGCATAATTTACTTTATTCAGACAGTAATTAAGTGTACTAGCAAGAGTTAGTCGAGCTACTTAACCCACATGGGGTCAACACACTTGATCAAGCTTAACGTATTGGGTTACATTTTAAGTTTACAGCTTTGTAATTATTTTATGATAATGTAACGGGACTCATAAAGGCATAGAAGCAACAGGTATTGCAGGGAACGAATTTACAAAGTAAGAACTGTAATGTTTGTGAGACTAAGACATAATAGTCTACATAATTAATTAAACGGTTAACTTCGTTAATCGCTAATCCGCTACAAAAAAGTTAACTTCGTTAACGTTAAAGCGTTAAATTTCGGAAATTTAACGCAAGTTAACGTTAATCATTAATCCGTTAGCGATAAAATTGCATTTTCTTGCAGTTGCGTTAGTGATCTTATAGTCGGTTTGGATAAGTTAATGAGTAGAAACAAAAAAAAAAGACGTATAATCTGTGTGTGTGTATTTAGTTATCTGGCATAATGTGGATATTCCCCTTCATGAAAATTAATATGTTAAATAGATGTTGTTTTATTACTTCATATAAGAGTCACTAGATAATATAACGAGATATCTAGAAAATGTCATTAATTCTGTGCCTATTGTATTACTTGTTTTAGATACCTATAATATCAGAATAATGAACAAAACTATCCAAAGATATCATGCTATATGAATCTACGTTTACAAAAGAACTAAACCTATTGAAAAAATGTTGCTATATATAAATTTTCTGATAAATAGTGGTATCAGTTTTCATTAGAGACTCTAAACCAGGGGTGCCCAATCTGATTACACCCAAGATCTACTGTTTACTGACGAAACCCTGTGCGATCTACCAATTACACATTTCTTGAAGACTTAAATGAAACAGCATAGTTCAGTATTTATATTATTTGCGTTGCCACGATTGACTGGAGTAATAGTTGCGATTGACCGGTTGATCGCAATCGACCGGGTGATTGCTATCGACTGGTTGGCCACCCCTGCTCTAAACACATTTAAAACCTTAATATAGCAATCACATTTATTTGCAAACCGTATTTTCTATTAAAAATTATAGGATTTAATGAATGACTGAATGTACGAATGTTTTTTTTATTCTACTGGATGGCAAACGAGCAAGTGGGTCTCCTGATGGTAAGATATCACCACCGCCCATAAACATCTGCAACACCAGGGGTATTGCAGACGCGTTGCCAACCTAGAGGCCTAAGATGGGATACCTCACGTGCCAGTAATTTCACCGGCTGTCTTACTCTCCACACCGAAATACAACAGTGCAATGCAAGCACTGCTGCTTCACGGCAGGATTAGCGAGCAAGATAGTGGACCTTGGACAAGGTCCACCTGCAAAAATCTTATCGATATGGCCCAAGCTCTAACTGATTTTACGTTATTGTCAATGGGTGTGACGTACAAATGTCATGTTCAGACAAGAAGTTTTTTTACTGTGTGAATGAAAATTACTGTTGTGTTTAGAAATTCGGTTTGTATGCGTGTGTACGAATATTGTGCTGTTTTCATTATTTTGTAAAATTGCATAATTTGGAAGTGCATCGACCCTCCCCCCGCGAGTTTAGAGACAAAAATGGTTAGCAACCCGTGAGCGATACCATCTTCTTAGTTGAATACTCAAAGGGCGTGGCGGGTGCGTGCGGTATCTTTGATAACTTGTAGGCACCACGATTAACTGATTTAGAGACATTTAACGGAAGTTAACGAGTCCGTTAACATTTTTTGAAGTTAACTTAAAAGTTAATCCGTTAGTCGAAATGTTAACTTCGTTAATTAACGATTAAGGATTAACGAGTTATGCCCAGCTATGATAGTCTACAAATATCAAGTGACATGAAACTAACAGCCATTTTATTCAAATTAGCATCAAATAAGCAATAGAGCTATAACGTCTCCAATAAATATTGGATTTGTTAACAAACAAATCCGTCATACAGTTTTGTTCCCGCTCACGCTTTCTGTGAAATGAAACCGGGCCAGGTTATACCGGTCCTTAGGGCAACACAACTGTAGTTGGGTTGGTGTAAGTATAAAACTGTTGCTCGTTAAAGGTAACCTCGAATCCAGAAGGGCATAATGTGATATATTGATTTCGGCGAATGGAATACTAGAATAGATGACGAGAAAGTATGTCGCGATGGTTAGGCTAAAGCTGTGTGGCAATATTAAAAGAAAATCAAGTAGATATTGATAGAACTTAAACTTATGTGAGACAATGAAGTAAAAAAAAAATAAACAATAACTTTGCTCACCCACGACCTTATGATAGCTACGCTTATGCAAGATGTTAGACTGGCATCTGGTAGCATGGTGTACGGTTGTATTGCTCTGAAGATGAGCTCTGGTTGAGTTCGAAACGCGTCAGTGTAGTGATGGTGGTTCATTTCATTTCATAAAATGTAGAAACTTCCGACTGTTATGAGTTCCCATAAAGACTTTTTCAATCAAGCATTGAATTAAGTCGAGCTTCATAAATAACTCTTTACATTGTGGGCCTAAGTGTAAATTACTTGCACCAGCAACAGCGATACTGCTATGCGCCGACGCCGGTTGGGTGGGCTGACAAAGTCATCTGAACGAGTTACGGAGATTGACGACTACCTGCCGGACATCGCCGAGTACTTGTGCGACGGGGGTTTCCGTCAAGAGGGTTGTTTGCACGTCTAATGATGATTGTTCGTTCAGCAGTTGACGGGGGTTTGAACGGAAATGGTGATATTACATACTCAATTAAGACGGAAGACGTGGCTAGATGTGATTAGGTAAATACCTACACGTATTTCATTGCAGGTAGATAGATTTAGTTATTATACGTAATCACAAATCATCCTTGAAGCATACATATTATGCATTATTAGATAATAATGCGCCTTGTCAATTTCAAGTCAAAGTCATAGTAAAAACATCTTTATTCAGTTTAGGTCATACATAACGAACAATTCTGATGTACGTCGTCGCAGGACAAACCATTCTACAACATTCCACCTACAATCCATATAACTAACTGTGTGAACTTCGGAGATAAAAACTCTTTATATTAATAATTATCTATCTTTATATTACACCAACAATGTCAACTCAAATTAAAATAAACAAATAAAATCAACATATATTAATTGTAATTCTAGAAAGCTTGTTTCAATTTTATCTATCATTATCATAAATTATAGATTTAGCATCAAATATACGAATACAGAAAATAAGTTGGACATGCTAGTTGTGTCTCCTCGTAAGACCCAACGTCCTCAATTTACTCCATTCCGTATACTAAAAAAAAAAATACCTTCACTAATTGACATTAAGTTTCGAATTCTATTGACCAAAATTGGACCTGGGTATTACGAGGGTATAGAAGACACCCTGCTGTCACTTCTATTGCTAATGACATCAAATTAAATAACCTGGACCTATTTAAATACCTTAATTTGTACCTACTGCGTTAAGAGATTTAATAAATTTCTCTTACGTCAACTCTTTGCAGAAATTTTCTACTTTGCAAACAATATTTCCCAGTTGATTAAAAGAAATGAGACAACTCTACATTCCATTTAAGGTATTGTTGTCCTCCTTCGATCCGTATTAAATGTTTTTATTCGCATTAGACCGGCGAAGTAAAAGGAAATAACTGACATAAACCACTTTTATATTGCGTCTAATTACTCCAATTCCAAACTCATATTTAACTAACTGGTCCTTATAGAAAACTAGTTATTATTTATTTTTGCCATAAACTGTAGTATAGTCAAATTGGAATATGTACGAGTATCTGCAGTTTGACAACAGAGGATGTTTAATACTTATGTATTGTGCGATGTTATATCAAAAATATGTAGACTTTGCTAATGTGCTATCACTAGCACTAATTTCAAGAATGCAATAAGGAACTTCTAACTAAACACCTAGGTACGAGTAGCATGCAAGTTTTAGTAACGTCGTAGTAACATTCTTGAGCCTGAGTATACCTAGTTATATCATAGATATTTTTATACACATCCACAGACCTTAAAAACTGCAATCCAAGAATGTCGCTGCTTTCTCGTTATCATTTTTTTAAAGTAAGTAATTCAAGAGAAAATCCGGCCATCACATTATAATAAAAACGGTTTCGAATCACACTTGACACAATACCACTCCTTGCAGTCGGGTAAAAAAAAGGCAGATTCATGAAAGCACAGCCATTTTAACACAATTCAGAACTATTTAAAGCTAAACACGACCTTCGAGAATTCGTCGAACAATCGAATGTAGTGAATTTTGTGGTCGGACCGTCGAATACAATAACAGCTAATCGAATTTAAGAACGAAACATTGAATGAAAGTGAAAGAAGTTTAGGATTGTACTTATAGAATGCCTTATCACGTCATTATAATTTCGAAGAGTGATTTAAATATTGCAAGTTAGGCAACGCGCAATACTAAATGGTGTCAATACTCGTAAGTATTATTTAGTTATGTTTTCAAATGGATAAATGGATTCCAATGTTACTTGTGACTTGCTTGTGACTGTTTATTAAGGCGACTCAATCAATACAAGTAAAGGGACATTCGTGGATATAAAAGAAAAAGTGTATAATTGCACAATATCAATGAAGGAAATTGACCTGAAAAAGAGAAAAGCAGATCGATATAATAAACAACGTTAAATAAAGCAGGTCATACAATATTACGATATCTACATAACCGCATGAATCACACATTGTAACACAACGCTATCTGTTACACTACAATCAATCAAACTTACAGATCTTTTAACAAAACCGCGAAATGCAATGTTACATCACGAGTCCAATAGCTTTATTGTGTGGCCGTGATCGATTTCACGAGCCGATGTGGGATCTTGATGTACGACAATAATCGATGGCAATCCATTAAGACGTCTCACGTTCGAGTCGGTAGCTACTCTTCACAATGGCACGCTTTGTAAAATTCAATGAATTTCTTTAACTGCTTATAACCGTTTATTGCCTGGTGTTATGTTCAATTTGCCAACGTCAATTTGATGGCGTAACTTCCTGAAGACAAAAAATGCTAAAGGTTCGAGTCTATGGACTAATAGATGTGGTTAACTCTTTCTATCGAGGTTAAATATGGAATCATGCATGGTGATGCGATGAATTAATGATCCACAGAATAATAAACGATGAAAGATATTTTGATCCTACTCTCCAATATAAACTGAATGTGCAAGATTATGTACAAACACAATTAGAAGAATCACACTGAAACCGATGAACGGCTTTAGGTGAGATTTTGAATTTAGGTAGATTATGACTGTAACTTGAATTAATAGAGACATTATAATTATTAAGTAAACTAGCTTTTGCCCACGGCTTCGTCCGCGTGGAATCTGGTTATCATATCACGCGCTGTTCCCTCGGGAACTGTGCATTTTTCCGGGATAAAAAGTCACTCTCTGGCCCATAAACTATCTCTATGCCAAAAATCACGTCAATCTGTTGCTCCATTTCGACGTGAAAGACGGACAAACATACAAACAAACACACTTTCACATATATAATATTACATACGAGTAAGTATGGATTAATCGGTACAACAGCAATGCTGCGCGGTCTGAGTCGAAATCGTGTAAATGCTACTTAAGTCTTTGAAATGTATCCAATTTGAAGACAGGACAATACACCTGTTCGTAGGAGGTAAAAAGTACCTTTATTAGTCTTCGTCTATTGCTGAATCTAACCTAACATATCGTCAAACAAAATAAATCGGATAAACACATGTCACCGTTGTACAAGCGGACGATAACTGTAAACGCAAATGCATTTCCGATTCCTTTCGCAGTTTAAAACATCTTATTTGAGGCAACGACCAACAGCACTTAACCTCGGTGTCGAGGATTCTAAACGGAGGGTTCTAATCAATTTCCGTTAAGGCTTGCAAGTCTACCCACGTCTGCGTTCTCAAGCGAGAATAGCGGAGCGAATATTTCCATATCCCACGACGAAGAACTATAGCTTAAGGTCCAAGAAATGAAAGAGCAGTTCAAAATAAAACCTGAATTTCTTTAACAGTAAATTGATCGCACGAAATCCTTTGAATTCTATCTAAATTACTGTTGTTAACATACTGAATTAAGTTTTTAGCAGTAGCAAAGAAAAACCTGCAACAAATCACTACCTGTCAGCGATTGGACATAGAAAACAGCTACATAACGAGCCAATCAACTGTAATTGCACACGCCAAACATTCTCATTTAAGACTTAAATTGCCTGCCAAAGGCTTTTAAGTCACACGTCATAATGAAAAGATAAAGGTCTAATTCACGCAACGGCTCTATATCTGTGAACCCCAGTGAATACTGAGAGCATGCCGCAGTCGACTATTAGCATAACTAGAGAAGCGCCCGCGCAGGTGAGCGGCTAACGGAACTGCGTATGCGCCTATCGACGACACATCTTCAACCACGAAACACTACAAACTCAACTTTCGCAGTATAGAGTTCAGAAACTATTTTAGATTACCGTGATACATTCTTAAAGTCGTTACAATATTTATTCGTAAGTTCGACTTGCGTGCCTGAGACAGCGCGCCGCTGTGTGTCAAACAGATTAAAGCATCACTATAAATTGTTTGTTTATTGCTTTCTGATATATCTCGTAGAACAAAAAGTTTCATCGGATTGGTTGGCGAGGACATAAATTGATTTATTTTATGGACATTGCTAAAGATCTGGTTACAGAGACGACGCATGAGCTTCATTTTATAATAAGGCTATATAAATATAAATCTTAATCATAAATTATCGTTATTACTAGTAAATATGTTCTCACAGATAAATCACGCTATGCAAAGTGATATGACATTATTGACAATTTTAAATGCAAATGTGCTTACGTTTAACCATAGTTGATGCTTGATAGGTAAGCAAAAATGGAGCCTAAGATGGAGTAATCTTGCCTGCTGCATGATGGTAACATAAAGGTCAAGATTAAGATCCTGCGTACCTACTACTGGTCGACCTATGCAAGAAACGCCAATATTATGGAAACCCCATTCTTGGCCTTCAACATAACCATATCGAAAATACAAACTGAAATATAGATGCATAGAAGAACGGAAAAATAAGACCAGTGCTGGGAATCGAACCCAGGTCCTCGGCATTCCGTGCCACGTGCTATACCACTACACCACCACTTCAACATAACATTACCTAACTACGGTCGTCTACGAGTACTGACTATGTGGCATAATGCATCCAGTCAAAAAACTTTTCTTGTTGCGCTTAAATCGTCACGCATATGGCGATATAAAGCATGCAATTTCACGCAAACTAGTCATGTAAGTGTTAACAAAAGATTATTAAGATAACTGGGTAAGTAAGGAACATAATGTGATGCAGTTTTGAAAGCAAAACTCGTGATCTCGAAAGCGAACGTTGAAGCGGTAATATATTGTTACGCCATGTAAGTCACCGTACCTGAAGTTTACGATCACTCTTATAATAATTTGTAAGTTGAGTTAAAGCTAATTCAGATCTAAATGTTATAGTTTTCATTGAAGTTATTTCTATAATTAGATACTAAGTAAATAAAACATATTGTTGGGAATATTAAACAGAGTCTATAATCAAAACAACTACACAGTAAAACATGTTTACAGTATGACTATCTCTTCTGGATATAAACAAACTATATAGCATGGATGTCTTTTCGCATGACGTCTCAAGTCTATCACAGTTCACCCTTTTTTAGGGTTCCCTACCGCAAATGGACAATAGGAACACTTATAGGATCACTTTGTTGTCTGTCTGTTACAGCACAAGTTAAGGACAGCTTCTTTATTACTTTTTTTGCTAACATTTCAATTAGTAGTTTGTATTGCACGGAGGCGTAATTGCGCTAGTTCGACTTGTACTTGGCTAATGAATACATTTTTTTTTTGTTTATTTCGTGGTCTGTAATCAGTACTCGATGAGCAAATTTAGTTGTGCATCATGATCAATTTCAATTATACGTTAAACTAAACATGTAGCTAACCTCAAAGTTGGTTCAAATGTCACTAGAATTCCACAAATCTTCCTTCGTGCAGTCTTCGGCAGGCACATTCTGTTCGGTGCGAGCTAAAGGTCACATTGTTCCGTGTTTATTTCGAACATGAAGTGCATCTGCAACGTTCACAGGTCTCGTAACGTAATTGTACTTTAATGCTATGAAGTACGAACGGAAGAACATATCCGCAGGGCCGGACTAAGTTTAGTAACACCGAAAATTAAGTTATATGTATTTTTATCAAATGGAAATTTGGTATTATCCTGAAAACCTGACTTGACTATTTTGGGGTTCATTCAATAGGACTTGTATTCGTCTGCTACAGACAAACATTGCATATTATAAAGCATCTTGTTGATTCTGTGACAAATGAACGACTCATGGCTATCTTGGTAATAACCGTCGAGGATTGCGGACTAATTTAACATATAAGACAAGTAGGTAAGTGTACTTTAATAAATGCCGTTATCTCACATTATGTTTTAATAATATTGCAATATCAAATGCTCCGTCGACTTGGCTTTGGCCCTATGAATGCTTTTCAAACACCCGGAGTCCCAAGCATCCGTGATCGTAACTCCATCTTATCTCAGTATAACACTAATATTTCTATTGACAGCAATAGCTAGACATCTTCAACATCATTGAATAAGACATTTTAAACGAAATCCAGCCCTGTATGTCACGAACTAGTGATTCCGAAAACGCGACCGATATTAGTAAATCACGTACACAAAGTGCGAGCGAAATTGCTGATTTGCTATTGAATAAGTTTGCGGCTCGGTAATATATCTTGTGATGTAACTTACGGAAAGATGTAGGTACAATTTGATGTTGTTGGGTATATATGTGAACCGACACACTAAATAGCAATTTAGTGATTGTAAATATAACATTCGAGTGCAACATACAGATACCTACTAAAATGCTGTGCTTCGCCGATAAACTTCAATGTGTTCGAATCGAACTCGCACACTTGTCCTACGTTTTACAATTACTTCTTAAATGTCTTCCTACATCCTCATCATCAATAAGTTTGGATAAATTATTTTTTACTTAGATTTTTATAATACTCTAACCATTAGCTTAATTGAGCAGCAAATAATTACGTCAGTATGAATAAATTATATGTAAGTATTTAATTGAATTGAAAATTACATGCAATAAAAATTTTAAAGCCGTCAACTAGGCACTTCCTCCTTGTTGATTACAGTTTTTTCCTAATTTGCAGTTGTACGAGTATCTACCTATACCTATATCTAGTAACCAGTTGAGAGTGGATATGTACCTAAGTATATGTAGCACTTGACAGGGAATGGGCGTGCCGGCTTTTATAGTTTGCGACTCAAGTCAGGAGTTCGGCGCGAGGACAATCGACTACTTTTTGCGATATCTTGTCAAGTAGCATTTTAATGATGGCTTTATGATTCCAGAGATGCATTCAACGGACAGTTAGTTTTATGCAAAGATTTTTAGGTAGTTTAGTGTCGTTTCCAAATTGTCATTTCAAATGTTCCTATTTTTAACACGACAGCCCGAAGGAGGGTAATTATTATGTTCTTTTGGAGATAATAATATAAATAAACGCTGGACAAACTGCCGACACTGAAACATGTTAGACCAGACACATAATTCCTTGAGGATCAATTGAATAGGTTACCCAATTATCAAATACTATTTCGAATATTACTGGTGGTGTTCTAAAAAAAAAAAGAAGAGAAATGAAATGATAAAAGTTAGAATTGTCGGAAGGTATTTTATTTATCATAAATAGCTAAATCTCATAGCAGTTCTTCACATATGAAAACTAGCATAAGCTATCAGACATTAGAAAAAAAGCCGCTGACGGCAGAGACGGTGATGCAACGTGGTCACGTCGTTTACCTATACATATAATACCTATTTAGTTTTTTATTAATTATATGTATCTATGGTAGTCTATAAGGTATTTATTGTATGGACCACAGGGCCCGAAATAAATGGTTTTATATTTATATGAATTGCAAATTGTCCAAATAACTATCTAACTAATTTCAGAACTTAATGCATCCTAACATTTCAAATATCAAGGCGATTTACCTTGTACCAATCTTGTCGGCGCAGACGCAACCAACACTGTGGAAGCAAAGGGATAATTTATGGGAGACGACTCGTGATGGGCACAAAATGGTGTTTAGCGGCTGTCGACAAGCAAAAAGTTGTAGGAGATTCATTTTATTCTTACGTTTGTTTGTTTTGTCCTTTGTTTGTTTTCTTATATAACAGCGATTAAAATGTTATGGTTGTATTGGGATCTTACATTTTTTTTCTCTAAAATCGTACGTAGTTTCTAGACAACTCTCTATATTGCCATTGCAAACCATGTTCAACAAAGACATATAAAA
>NC_133484.1:7588407-7615229 GCF_025370935.1 Choristoneura fumiferana
AATACACATATAAAAGTCAGTCCTGGCTGGCATAATACTTTGCAGAAATTCGACTTAATTTGTTCGTTGGATTTAGGCAGCTAACTTTGATCGGCGCCTATCTCCTAAACCAAACTGGGTATCAATCTAGACTCTTCAGTTTTAAGATCCCTGGTGGCGTGGCTGTATGACATATATAGCCACTACTCCTGGCTTTACTTCAATTTCGCGATAATGTGACATAACTCAAATTTTGCAGGTTTGTTTGAAAATTTCGCTTGATTTACCTGTTTTTCCTGAACCAAGTTGGGTATCACTCAGGATGTTCCTGTTTCTATATCCATAGTTATGTAGCTAAACGACTTAATAGTCACTGCTCCTGGCATTACTTCTATTTTGCAAAAAACTGCAACGTTCTAGGCAGCGAGGACAAAATATAATATTTTGAGAATTTCCCTGTTTTTTATTATTAGAGTGAGGTATCACTCAATTTTCAGTCATTTTGAAAGATATATATTTTGGCTATAATACACATACAAAAATCAGTGGCTGGCATCGTATTTTGTAGAAATTCGACTTAATTTGTTCGTTGGATTTAGGCAGCTAACTTTGATCGGCGCCTATCTCCTAAACCAAACTGGTATCAATCTAGACTCTTCAGTTTTAAGATCCCTGGTGCCGTGGCTGTATGTCATATATAGCCACTACTCCTGGCTTCACTTCTATTTCGCGGAAATGTGACATAACCTCAAATTTTTGCAGGTTTATTCGAAAATTTCGCTTGATTTTTCTGTTTTCCTTAACCAAGTTGGGTATCACTCAGGACGTACCTGTTTCTATATCCATTGTTATGTAGCTAACCGACCTATATAGTCACTGCTCCTGGTTTTACTTCTATTTTGCAAAAACGGCAACTTTCTAGGCAGCTAGGACAAAAATATAATATTTGAGAATTTCCCTCTGTTATTTTTAATCAGAGTGAGGTATCACTTCATTCTTTAGTAATTTTGAAAGATATATATCTCGGCTATAATACACATATAAAAATCAGTCTGGCTGGCATAATACTTTGCAGAAATTCGACTTAATTTGTTCGTTGGATTTAGGCAGCTAACTTTGATCGGCGCCTATCTCCTAAACCAATGGGTATCAATCTAGACTCTTCAGTTTAAGATCCCTGTAGCGTGGCTGTATGACATATATAGCCACTACTCCTGGCTTTACTTCAATTTCGCGATAATGTGACATAACCTCAAATTTTTGCAGGTTTGTTCGAAAATTTCGCTTGATTTACCGGTTTTTCCTGAACCAAGTTGGGTATCACTCAGGATGTTCCTGTTTCTATATCCATAGTTATGTAGCTAAACGACCTATATAGTCACTGCTTCTGGCTTTACTTCTATTTGCAAAAACTGCAACGTTCTAGGCAGCGAGGACAAAAATATAATATTTTGAGAATTTCCCTCTGTTTTTTATTATCAGAGTGAGTATCACTCAATTTTTCAGTCATTTTGAAAGATATATATCTCGGCTATAATACACATATAAAAGTCAGTCCTGGCTGGCATAATAGTTTGCAGAAATTCGACTTAATTTGTTCGTTGGATTTAGGCAGCTAACTTTGATCGGCGCCTATCTCCTAACCTAACTGGGTATCAATGTAGACTTTTCAGTTTTAAGATGCCTGGTAGTGTTGCTGTATGACATATATAGCCACTACTCCTGGCTTTATTATTGGACTCTAATCTTTATGATAATAAGGACATTCCTGGCAATTGACACAAAATATGTTTTCTCGCCGGTGGTCCCTTCTTGTGTACTTAATCAAAGCCTTGCCTCGTGTTTTGTTTATTTTGTGTACATTGCGACCTATTCCATGATGTTTTTATTTATTTTAACACGATCAAAATGACACTTCTTAATTTGTCGGATTATCACAGGCAGCTAACTTTAGGCAGCTAACTTCACACCGGTCGTTCTCACACCACTCTTTATCGCTACTTGTTGTTAAATTTTAATGAAAAACAGACTCTATTCCATACATTAACATGCCAGTTTCAAAGAACCAGAGACGTTTAGTTTAGGGATGCGACTTATTTAATTGTGAATTGTAATATAAAGGCAAATAAAGTCTGATTTAAATTTAGTAAATGAGATTATTTGTTGAGATACTGTGCTATTGCTTGCCGTCGTCAGGGTCCCTTTGTGTCTATGCAATAGATCTTTCATTTCACATAATTAGCAAACTCTGAATGAATCGAATCTACTAACGGGAACAATTTGTTTCGTATAAAATTTACTGTCAGAAGGATTGGTTTACAGAATTATTGTTTCGTCTATTTCTTCTACAGTTGAAACTTGATTAGACTGTAGAGTAAGTATAACATTAAAAAAATGTATTTGAAGATGCCACTTTTTTGCAACTGTCACATTTTAATATAATTTTTAATATAATGTTTGGACATAACAACAATTTCGTATGTAAAATTTTAGTTCCTCCAACACCGTTTTCTGTTTCACGTCGTTCGTACTCTACATGGAATTGGTTAAGTTAGATTTATATCTAGCTTTCCCGAAAACTAGTTTTTCGATTCAAATCTATCTCTAATGAATTATAGTTGAATATTATCTTTAACTCACTTTAATGAGCTAGCCAAAGAATTTAAGCGTTTCATCATAGACACGAGAATCACTCAATCATTTCAGTACAAATAACTAATTTTAAGAAGAGTAATAACCATAACTGTACCACAAAACTCCTACATTATGCTTTCAAATTACCACAAATTATTGGTTTCATCGGTCAAAGCCATAATTAAATTCGTAAATGACAGTCGGCCAATTTTAGGAGGAAATGGCCAATCTTACAACACTGATATGGTAACATTCCAATTTATGGACGCTAGTCACACCGCAGTGTTGCGTGATGGTTTTGTTTTGGTATGTAGTTTTTAGGAACGTGACTAATTTGACAAGTGTAGGCGTCGATGTGAGAATATACCCCCTACGAAAAGTGTCAGAAAATGGAGTGCAAAAATAAGCCAATGCAGCTCTTAGCCTTCAAGAAAAGAGCGTACTCCTACTTAAAAGGCACCGCACTTGTGACTGCTGGTGTTGCAGGTGTCCATGGGCGACGGTAATCACTTACCGTCAGGCGGTTTGCTCGTTTGCCCCTATTCCATAAAAAAGCTCTAGTTTAAAGTGTTTTAAAAGCTGTCATATCTTGCCCTATTAGTATGGTTAAAATCTTAGAACTCGAATTTAACTTGCAGTGGTAATATGGTAACATCTATCCAGGTTAGATGACAATACAAGTAGGTACAGGCAATAGGTACAACTTACAGTCAGTAAGTCACAAGGGGTTGGCGATTTGTGACACACCAATTAAATAATCGTGATTTTCATAGTATAAAAAATGTGATAATAGGAGGGGGATCTAAAAATGAGCAAAATTGTGACTTTATTGTGACTTTATTTACGGATGGCCCATTTGTGTTTTATTTTAAAATGCTATATAGTGTCCCACTGCGGAGACAAGGCCTATCCCCTTGACCTCAACCCTCCAGGTCAGACGCAATGTCAGGCCAATTCCTTGCATATGCAAAAACGTCCCGCTTCGTTTGTTGTTAGTTTAAACAACGTGACGGTGTGAGTACACTATAAAATCAATAGTTCAAAATCATTGGGTCCAGTATCAATAAAAGCCCAAGTGTGCCGTTCCGTTATACGCACAAAAACCTGCAGTGGGTCAATGGCACGAGACGCGCTTCGAAACGTGTCCCGGCTTATTGGGACAATGCTCGGGTCTTCTTCTTAAAGGTCCCGTGTAAAAAAAAAACTGTCGACTCGTGAAGTTATGTTTAGAGCAATGACAAAAATACTTAAATCATGATATTCTACTTTCTATCATCTGTATTGTCTTATCATCTTTTTCAAGTTGTTGTAAATGTATGAATGTCGACATTTCAAATAAGGGAAAATGTTGGAAAAGAACAATTCTAAAGAAGACGAGAAAGAGCACGCTTACAGCTGCTAAAATGTATCTGGATAATATGAATAGAGTTTTAACTGATACTGATGCTCGTAATATTTGTTATAATAGGTCCTCTAAAATTGCCAAAAACCAATTCATTGATTCAACCTCAGTTTCGTTTATTGCAAGAGTAACAACATTGTGTTGTCAGAAATTAGTTAAATGGTATAAATATGAATGGTCCAATGATTCAGATGCACAAAGTAAAAAAGCACATTTTAATTTTACGATAAACGATAATACTGAAAATGTAAAGTAAATTGAGTCGAACGAATAATTTAATAATAACATTTCAGCTTAAAAGCACTATTTTGCATAATTTACTTTATTCAGACAGTAATTAAGTGTACTAGCAAGAGTTAGTCGAGCTACTTAACCCACATGGGGTCAACACACTTGATCAAGCTTAACGTATTGGGTTACATTTTAAGTTTACAGCTTTGTAATTATTTTATGATAATGTAACGGGACTCATAAAGGCATAGAAGCAACAGGTATTGCAGGGAACGAATTTAACAAAGTAAGAACTGTAATGTTTGTGAGACTAAGACATAATAGTCTACAAATATCAAGTGACATGAAACTAACAGCCATTTTATTCAAATTAGCATCAAATAAGCAATAGAGCTATAACGTCGGTTGGACTCTAATAAATATTGGATTTGTTAACAAACAAATCCGTCATACAGTTTTGTTCCCGCTCACGCTTTCTGTGAAATGAAACCGGGCCAGGTTATACCGGTCCTTAGGGCAACACAACTGTAGTTGGGTTGGTGTAAGTATAAAACTGTTCCTCGTTAAAGGTAACCTCGAATCCAGAAGGGCATAATGTGATATATTGATTTCGGCAATTGGAATACTAGAATAGATGACGAGCAAGTATGTCGCGATGGTTAGGCTAAAGCTGTGTGGCAATATTAAAAGAAAATCAAGTAGATATTGATAGAACTTAAACTTATGTAAGACAATGAAGTAAAAAAAAAAAAAAAACAATAACTTTGCTCACCCACGATTTTATGATAGCTACGCTTATGCAAGATGTTAGACTGGCATCTGGTAGCATGGTGTACGGTTGTATTGCTCTGAAGATGAGCTCTGGTTGAGTTCGAAACGCGTCAGTGTAGTGATGGTGGTTCATTTCATTTCATAAAATGTAGAAACTTCCGACTGTTATGAGTTCCCATAAAGACTTTTTCAATCAAGCATTGAATTAAGTCGAGCTTCATAAATAACTCTTTACATTGTGGGCCTAAGTGTAAATTACTTGCACCAGCAACAGCGATACTGCTATGCGCCGACGCCGGTTGGGTGGGCTGACAAAGTCATCTGAACGAGTTACGGAGATTGACGACTACCTGCCGGACATCGCCGAGTACTTGTGCGACGGGGGTTTCCGTCAAGAGGGTTGTTTGCACGTCTAATGATGATTGTTCAGCAGTTGACGGGGGTTTGAACGGAAATGGTGATATTACATACCCAATTAAGACGGAAGACGTGGCTAGATGTGATTAGGTAAATACCTACACGTATTTCATTGCAGGTAGATAGATTTAGTTATTATACGTAATCACAAATCATCCTTGAAGCATACATATTATGCATTATTAGATAATAATGCGCCTTGTCAATTTCAAGTCAAAGTCATAGTAAAAACATATTTATTCAGTTTAGGTCATACATAACGAACAATTCTAATGTACGTCGTCGCAGGACAAACCATTCTACAACATTCCACCTACAATCCATATAACTAACTGTGTGAACTTCGGAGATAAAAACTCTTTTATATTAATAATTATCTATCTTTATTAAGGAAAATTAAATTACACCAACAATGTCAACTCAAATTAAAATAAACAAAATAAAATCAACATATATTAATTGTAATTCTAGAAAGCTTGTTTCAATTTTATCTATCATTATCATAAATTATAGATTTAGCATCAAATATACGAATACAGAAAATAAGTTGGACATGCTAGTTGTGTCTCCTCGTAAGACCCAACGTCCTCAATTTACTCCATTCCGTATACTAAAAAAAAATACCTTCACTAATTGACATTAAGTTTCGAATTCTATTGACCAAAATTGGACCTGGGTATTACGAGGGTATAGAAGACACCCTGCTGTCACTTCTATTGCTAATGACATCAAATTAAATAACCTGGACCTATTTAAATACCTTAATTTGTACCTACTGCGTTAAGAGATTTAATAAATTTCTCTTACGTCAACTCTTTGCAGAAATTTTCTACTTTGCAAACAATATTTCCCAGTTGGTTAAAAGAAATGAGACAACTCTACATTCCATTTAAGGTATTGTTGTCCTCCTTCGATCCGTATTAAATGTTTTTATTCGCATTAGACCGGCGAAGTAAAAGGAAATAACTGACATAAACCACTTTTTATATTGCGTCTAATTACTCCAATTCCAAACTCATATTTAACTAACTGGTCCTTATAGAAAACTAGTTATTATTTATTTTTGCCATAAATTGTAGTATAGTCAAATTGGAATATGTACGAGTATCTGCAGTTTGACAACAGAGGATGTTTAATACTTGTGTATTGTGCGATGTTATATCAAAAATATGTAGACTTTGCTAATGTGCTATCACTAGCACTAGTTTCAAGAATGCAATAAGGAACTTCTAACTAAACCACCTAGGTACGAGTAGCATGCAAGTTTTAGTAACGTCGTAGTAACATTCTTGAGCCTGAGTATACCTAGTTATATCATAGATATTTTTATACACATCCACAGACCTTAAAAACTGCAATCCAAGAATGTCGCTGCTTTCTCGTTATCATTTTTTTAAGTAAGTAATTCAAAAGAAAATCCGGCCATCACATTATAATAAAAACGGTTTCGAATCACACTTGACACAATACCACTCCTTGCAGTCGGGTAAAAAAAAGGCAGATTCATGAAAGCACAGCCATTTTAACACAATTCAGAACTATTTAAAGCTAAACACGACCTTCGAGAATTCGTCGAACAATCGAATGTAGTGAATTTTGTGGTCGGACCGTCGAATACAATAACAGCTAATCGAATTTAAGAACGAAACATTGAATGAAAGTGAAAGAAGTTTAGGATTGTACTTATAGAATGCCTTATCACGTCATTATAATTTCGAAGAGTGATTTAAATATTGCAAGTTAGGCAACGCGCAATACTAAATGGTGTCAATACTCGTAATTATTATTTAGTTATGTTTTCAAATGGATAAATGGATTCCAATGTTACTTGTGACTTGCTTGTGACTGTTTATTAAGGCGACTCAATCAATACAAGTAAAGGGACATTCGTGGATATAAAAGAAAAAGCGTATAATTGCACAATATCAATTAAGGAAATTGACCTGAAAAAGAGAAAAGCAGATCGATATAATAAACAACGTTAAATAAAGCAGGTCATACAATATTACGATATCTACATAACCGCATGAATCACACATTGTAACACAACGCTATCTGTTACACTACAATCAATCAAACTTACAGATCTTTTAACAAAACCGCGAAATGCAATGTTACATCACGAGTCCAATAGCTTTATTGTGTGGCCGTGATCGATTTCACGAGCCGATGTGGGATCTTGATGTACGACAATAATCGATGGCAATCCATTAAGACGTCTCACGTTCGAGTCGGTAGCTACTCTTCACAATGGCACGCTTTGTAAAATTTAATGAATTTCTTTAACTGCTTATAACCGTTTATTGCCTGGTGTTATGTTCAATTTGCCAACGTCAATTTGATGGCGTAACTTCCTGAAGACAAAAAATGCTAAAGGTTCGAGTCTATGGACTAATAGATGTGGTTAACTCTTTCTATCGAGGTTAAATATGGAATCATGCATGGTGATGCGATGAATTAATGATCCACAGAATAATAAACGATGAAAGATATTTTGATCCTACTCTCCAATATAAACTGAATGTGCAAGATTATGTACAAACACAATTAGAAGAATCACACTGAAACCGATGAACGGCTTTAGGTGAGATTTTGAATTTAGGTAGATTATGACTGTAACTTGAATTAATAGAGACATTATAATTATTAAGTAAACTAGCTTTTGCCCACGGCTTCGTCCGCGTGGAATCTGGTTATCATATCACGCGCTGTTCCCTCGGGAACTGTGCATTTTTCCGGGATAAAAAGTCACTCTCTGGCCCATAAACTATCTCTATGCCAAAAATCACGTCAATCTGTTGCTCCATTTCGACGTGAAAGACGGACAAACATACAAACACACACACTTTCACATATATAATATTACATACGAGTAAGTATGGATTAATCGGTACAACAGCAATGCTGCGCGGTCTGAGTCGAAATCGTGTAAATGCTACTTAAGTCTTTGAAATGTATCCAATTTGAAGACAGGACAATACACCTGTTCGTAGGAGGTAAAAAGTACCTTTATTAGTCTTCGTCTATTGCTGAATCTAACCTAACATATCGTCAAACAAAATAAATCGGATAAACACATGTCACCGTTGTACAAGCGGACGATAACTGTAAACGCAAATGCATTTCCGATTCCTTTCGCAGTTTAAAACATCTTATTTGAGGCAACGACCAACAGCACTTAACCTCGGTGTCGAGGATTCTAAACGGAGGGTTCTAATCAATTTCCGTTAAGGCTTGCAAGTCTACCCACGTCTGCGTTCTCAAGCGAGAATAGCGGAGCGAATATTTCCATATCCCACGACGAAGAACTATAGCTTAAGGTCCAAGAAATGAAAGAGCAGTTCAAAATAAAACCTGAATTTCTTTAACAGTAAATTGATCGCACGAAATCCTTTGAATTGTATCTAAATTACTGTTGTTAACATACTGAATTAAGTTTTTAGCAGTAGCAAAGAAAAACCTGCAACAAATCACTACCTGTCAGCGATTGGACATAGAAAACAGCTACATAACGAGCCAATCAACTGTAATTGCACACGCCAAACATTCTCATTTAAGACTTAAATTGCCTGCCAAAGGCTTTTAATTCACACGTCATAATGAAAAGATAAAGGTCTAATTCACGCAACGGCTCTATATCTGTGAACCCCAGTGAATACTGAGAGCATGCCGCAGTCGACTATTAGCATAACTAGAGAAGCGCCCGCG
The DNA here is from genome assembly GCF_025370935.1 of Choristoneura fumiferana. Lineage (NCBI taxonomy): Eukaryota > Metazoa > Arthropoda > Insecta > Lepidoptera > Tortricidae > Choristoneura > Choristoneura fumiferana. The sequence goes on from NC_133484.1 coordinate 7,597,550, forward strand.
CAGGTGAGCGGCTAACGGAACTGCGTATGCGCCTATCGACGACACATGTTCAACCACGAAACACTACAAACTCAACTTTCGCAGTAGAGTTCAGAAACTATTTTAGATTACCGTGATACATTCTTAAAGTCGTTACAATATTTATTCGTAAGTTCGACTTGCGTGCCTGAGACAGCGCGCCGCTGTGTGTCAAACAGATTAAAGCATCACTATAAATTGTTTGTTTATTGCTTTCTGATATATCTCTTAGAACAAAAAGTTTCATCGGATTGGTTGGCGAAGACGTAAATTGATTTATTTTATGGACATTGCTAAAGATCTGGTTACAGAGACGACGCATGAGCTTTATTTTGTGATAAGGCTATATAAATATAAATCTTAATCATAAATTATCGTTATTACTAGTAAATATAAGTTCTCACAGATAAATCACGCTATGCAAAGTGATATGACATTATTGACAATTTTAAATGCAAATGTGCTTACGTTTAACCATAGTTGATGCTTGATGGGTAAGCGAAAATGGAGCCTAAGATGGAGTAAGCTTGCCTGCTGCATGATGGTAACATAAAGGTCAAGATTAAGATCCTGCGTACCTACTACTGGTCGACCTATGCAAGAAACGCCAATATTATGGAAACCCCATTCTTGGCCTTCAACATAACCCATATCGAAAATACAAACTGAAATATAGATGCATAGAAGAACCGGAAAAATAAGACCAGTGCTGGGAATCGAACCCAGGTCCTCGGCATTCCGTGCCACGTGCTATACCACTACACCACCACTTCAACATAACATTACCTAACTACGGTCGTCTACGAGTACTGACTATGTGGCATAATGCATCCAGTCAAAAAACTTTTCTTGTTGCGCTTAAATCGTCACGCATATGGCGATATAAAGCATGCAATTTCACGCAAACTAGTCATGTAAGTGTTAACAAAAGATTATTAAGATAACTGGGTAAGTAAGGAACATAATGTGATGCAGTTTTGAAAGGAAAACTCGTGATCTCGAAAGCGAACGTTGAAGCGGTAATATATTGTTACGCCATGTAAGTCACCGTACCTGAAGTTTACGATCACTCTTATAATAATTTGTAAGTTGAGTTAAAGCTAATTCAGATCTAAATGTTAAAGTTCTCATTGAAGTTATTTATATAGTTGGATACTAAGTAAATAAAACATACTATTGGGAATGTTAAACAGAGTCTATAATCAAAACAACTACAAGGTACAACATGTTTATAGTATGACTATTCTCGATATAAACAAACTATAGGTACATACATGCTTCTTTGTTACTTTTTTTGTTAACATTTCAATTACCAGTTTGTATTGCACAGAGGCGTAATTGCGCTAGTTCGACTTGTACTTGGCTAATGAATACTTTTTTTTTAGTTTATTTCGTGGTCTTTAATCAGTACTCGATGAGCAAATTTAGTTGTGCATCATAAAAACGTAAAACTAAACATGTAGCTAACCTCAAAGTTGGTTCAAATGTCACTAGAATTCCACAAATCTTCCTTCGTGCAGTCTTCGGCAGGCACATTCTGTTCGGTGCGAGCTAAAGGTCACATTGTTCCGTGTTTATTTCGAACATGAAGTGCATCTGCAACGTTCACAGGTCTCGTAACGTAATTGTACTTTAATGCTATGAAGTACGAACGGAAGAACATATCCGCAGGGCCGGACTAAGTTTAGTAACACCGAAAATTAAGTTGTATGTATTTTTATCAAATGGAAATTTGGTATTATCCTGAAAACCTGAAATGACTATTTTGGGGATCATTCAATAGTACTTGTATTCGTCTGCTACAGTTAAACTTTGCATAACATAATGTATCTTGTTGATTCAGTGACAAATGAACGACTCATGGCTATCTTGGTAATAACCGTCGAGGATTGCGGACTAATTTAACATATAAGATACTTTAATAAATGCCGTTATCTCACATTATGTTTTAATAATATTGCAATATCAAATGCTCCGTCGACTTGGCTTTGGCCCTATGAATGCTTTTCAAACACCCGGAGTCCCGAGCATCCGTGATCGTAACACCATCTTATCTCAGTATAACACTAATATTTCTATTGGCAGCAATAGCTTGAACATCTTCAACATCATTGAATACGACATTTTAAACGAAATCCAGCCCTGTATATCACGAACTAGTGATTCCGAAAACGCGACCGATATTAGTAAATCACGTACACAAAGTGCGAGCGAAATTGCTGATTTGCTATTGAATAAGTTTGCGGCTCGGTAATATATCTTGTGATATAACTTACGGAAAGATGTAGGTACAATTTGATGTTGTTGGGTATATATGTGAACCGACACACTAAATAGCAATTTAGTGATTGTAAATATAACATTCGAGTGCAACATACTGTAAGCTGGCTCAACTGGCATGGAAAAATTAAATAAAAATACTCTTCTGCAGTGAAAGTCTTTAATCAGCGAAGGTGGAATTTTAACACTGGTTCTTACATATGGTGTTTGGATAAATGTAAGGTCAGACTCCCAAGACAGAAGAGAAACAGGGTCGCGTTAACGGTTCGCGTTGTTTGGACAATTTGTTGCTTCTTACTTATTATGAAAACTACAGTGTTTATGGTTGCTGAGAGATCGAAATGACTTACAGGAGGGCTCCTCTCAAACCTGACAGGTCACACTCACTCCGTGCTTCTACCGTCTGGCTGTCCTGTGCTTTGTCTCCTATCTCTCGGCTTCCACTAGATATTGATGAGCTGTCCCCAGTACTAGTTAAAACATGCTATGTGACATCAACCATCCATGGTGACGAGGACTGGAGTAAAAGCTTCAGTATAGCGACATAGCATGAAGAAGACAGCGATAGAGATGAAAATCAATTCAGTACAGTACTTTCAGTACATACAGTTCAATAAACGAAACTGAATGTGAAACTGAAAATGAATATGAAAAATAATATTTTTTTTTTCCCTGAAACAAAACATTATTTGTTACAGCCATCATTGACACTACTGGTTTAAGAGTATGTAGAAAGGCATCATCAATATTTACCTCGAAGGATTGATCTCTTTTCCTTCTCCCACCCCTAGATCCAGTACTGTATTATTTCAAAACCTCTGTAACAAAATGTCAGCATTAAATATCTAACTTTACAGCACTGTTGACTGAAATTGCCAGTCTTTATGATACTCACCAGTGCAGTGTTGACGGCTGAAGGAAATTACAGTTCCAGGCGACATAAAATTTTAAGGTTCCATAAACCTGAAAGAGTTAACTATTGTTACTATCAGAAATCCAGAAAAAAACACTGAACTAACTTCAGGAATGACAAACTTACTACATTTGAAGTTGTTCTATTGCAAACTTTCAGCCATTTGGCCTTATAATTATAGGATGCCTCGGGATTCCAAGGCGGAGGCCTATTTGCCACGCAGCTCCTCGGCACAAACGCACATCCGCCGACATCATTGTTGTTGTTGTTTCTTTAAAAAATATGGCTCTGTCCATCAGAGGACAATTTTGCCAGTGTCTAGTAGTTTTTGCCGTTGTACGGTAAAAAAATTCTAGAAAACGAAATATGAGAGGTAATGGTGGATGAACGATGACCAGTGACAGACCGACATCATTGATGACGATGAAGAATCAAGCTGTCAAACTCAAATTCGAAACAAATGTCACTGTCAATGTCACTCGCTGTTTAAGCTACCGTAAAAACTACATGACATTGATGCTTTCAACGAAGTGACTTTTAATCCCGACAGATGCCGCAAACGTTCCGTTACATACAGATACCTACTAAAATGCTGTGCTTCGCCGATAAACTTCAATGTGTTCGAATCGAAGCACACTTCGAAGCAAATGATCTCGCATTTTAATACCCATAAAATCATGCATCCACAGCAGTTCGGATTCACAAAAGGCAGGTCTACTACAGACGCGGGTCATAGTTTAGTTAAATTCATATTGCAAGCTTGGGAGGAATCACATGACGCTATAGGTGTATTCTGCGACCTTTCGAAAGCTTTTGATTGTGTGGATCATGATACTTTAATTTGTAAGTTAAATTTTTATGGCATTCGTGGCCTCGCTTTAGAACTCATTAAATCTTACCTCACACAAAGAAAGCAAAAGGTAGCGATTAACGGAACGGTATCGGAGGGATCTGTGGTCGAAATGGGAGTGCCTCAAGGATCCATTCTTGCCCCATTCCTGTATCTTATTTATGTAAATGACCTTACTTATATGGTAAGCCAAAAGTCGGGTATAGTTATGTTTGCTGACGACACGTCTTTACTGTTCAAGGTTAGTAGAAAAGATACCGACTTCATTGAGCCCAATGAAACCCTGTCCGTGATATCCGCATGGTTTGCTGCCAATAATTTGTTACTAAATCCTAAGAAAACTAAATGTATTAAATTCTCGTTGATAAATTCATCTAGCTCGAATTCAGTTTCTAATATAAAGTTAAATGGTCAAACTATTGAATTTGTAGAATCAACAGTATTTTTAGGAATAACGCTCGATTCTAAACTACAGTGGGGACCTCACGTCACAGCAACCGCGGGTAGATTGAGCTCTGCTGCTTTTGCAGTTTGGAAAATACGGCAGCTAACCGATGTGGCGACGGCACGGTTGGTGTATTTTGCTTACTTTAATAGCATTATTTCGTACGGCCTTGTTTTATGGGGATCTGCTGCAGACATTGAGTCAATTTTTATCTTACAAAAGAAAGCAATTAGAGCAATTTATAATTTGAAGACGCGTGAATCTTTAAGATCTTTTTTTTAGGAAACAGATATCCTAACCCTGCCGTCGCTTTATGTTTTTGAAATAATCATGTATGTTAGAAAGAACATATGTGATTTTCCCACTAACGTCGATAAGCCAAAGGCTACTAGAAACACAGGGAAGCTTAAAGTTCCATCTTACAGACTGGCTAAAACCAAAAAGTCTTTTCTGGGAAATTGCATACGTTTTTATAATAAAATTCCAAAAAATATTACAAATGAAACGGATACAAAATTCAGATCTATTGTCAAGAAGACATTAATATCAAAGGCGTATTATAAAGTTAATGATTATATCATGGACAGGGATATTTGGAAATAATTCCGATCCGCATTAGCGATCCCTTCAAATAGCGAACCTACTGTGTTAAAAATAAAGTTGTGTTAAATACTTGTGATGTATACATATCATTTAATAATATTGTAAATCTGTTTTAAAAAAAAAATATATACCTCGTTGAGTTTCTTGCCGGATTCTTCTCAGCAGAGGTTTTTCCGAACCGGTGGTAGATTTTTTTTGACATTCATAAGTGCTTGTTATAGCCTAAATTGAATAAAGATATTTTGACTTTGACTTTGACTTGTCCTACGTTTTACAATTACTTCTTAAATGTCTTCCTACATCGTCATCATCAATAAGTTTTGATAAATTATTTTTTACTTAGATTTTTATAATACTCCAACCATTAGCTTAATTGAGCAGCAAATAATTACGTCAGTATTCTCAGTATGAATAAATTATATGTAAGTATTTAATTGAATTGAAAATTACATGCAATAAAAATTTTAAAGCCGTCAACTAGGCACTTCCTCCTTGTTGATTACAGTTTTTTCCTAATTTGCAGTTGTACTCGTATCTACCTATACCTATATCTAGTAACCAGTTGAGAGTGGATATGTACCTAAGTATATGTAGAACTTGACAGGGAATGGGCGTGCCGGCTTTTATAGTTTGCGACTCAAGTCAGGAGTTCGGCGCGAGGACAATCGACTACTTTTTGCGATATCTTGTCAAGTAGCATTTTAATGATGGCTTTATGATTCCAGAGATGCATTCAACGGACAGTTCGTTTTATGCAAAGATTTTTAGGTAGTTTAGTGTAGTTTCCAAATGTTCCTATTTTTAACCCGACAGCCCGAAGGAGGGTAATTATTATGTTCTTTTGGAGATAATAATATAAATAAACGCTGGACAAACTGCCGACAATGAAACATGTTTGACCAGACACATAATTCCTTGAGGATCAATTGAATAGGTTACCCCAATTTTCAAATACTATTTGGAATATTACAGGTGGTGTTCTAAAAAAAAAGAAGAGAAATGAAATGATAAAAGTTAGAATTGTCGGAAGGTATTTTTATTTATCATAAATAGCTAAATCTCATAGCAGTTCTTCACATATGAAAACTAGCATAAGCTATCAGACATTAGAAAAAAAACGCTGACGGCAGAGACGGTGATGCAACGTGGTCACGTCGTTTACCTATACATATAATACCTATTTGTTTTTTTTTTTCATTAATTATATGTACCTACCTATGGTAGTCTATAAGGTATTTATTGTATGGACCACAGGGCCCGAAATAAATGGTTTTATATTTATATGAATTGCAAATTGTCCAAATAACTATCTAACTAATTTCAGAACTAAATGCATCCTAACATTTCAAATATCAAGGCGATTTACCTTGTACCAATCTTGTCGGCGCAGACGCAACCAACACTGTGGAAGCAAAGGGATAATTTATGGGAGACGACTCGTGATGGGCACAAAATGGTGTTTAGCGGCTGTCGACAAGCAAAAAGTTGTAGGAGATTCATTTTATTCTTACGTTTGTTTGTTTTGTCCTTTGTTTGTTTTCTTATATAACAGCGATTAAAATGTTATGGTTGTATTGGGATCTTACATTTTTTTCTCTAAAAATCGTACGTAGTTTCTAGACAACTCTCTATATTGCCATTGCAAACCATGTTCAACAAAGACATATAAAATCAAAATCCTCCTTTCCAGTGCAGTTGGGTAAAAACTGACATGTTATAAACTATAAATGCTGCTCAGTTTTTGTATGACAAGGGTCGACGTGGACGCAACTCGGCAATACAAGTCCATCAAATAAAACGGTCCCGATAACAATCTTCAAGCCTGCAGTGATGTATGTTGGACATCAGGACGTAAATGGTTGGACTAATGGTCAGTAAACAGCAGCTCCCATGTTAGTTAGATAAGTACTTAAATAACTGACGAGGATTGAAAATGACACATGCGTGCTTCATGTTCTTGATAATCTAATACTACTGCTCGTAGAAGCAAAAAGTTAACCTCATTTTTAGTTCGAATGATACTTTTCAGATTCATTATACAGTGGCATAATTCTTAAAATAAGCAAACACGTTTGCCTAACGCGACATTAAAGAAAAACTAAACCAAGTAATTTATAGTTGTTGACTACTTACATTAATTTTCCTAAGTATCATGAAGCAGTAATATTGACTATTTTAACCATAGCGTCCATTGATTTATTATTAACGCTAAACAGCGAGAGGTGCCGTTAGAATATGAGATCAGGCCTATACACAGCACATACAAGGTAGAATATTTAGAGGAATGCCAAGTGTTACTAGTATGTGTCTACGAACAAGATTATTATACTTATTCAAGCCTAAATTACACTATAAAAGCCAATCACGAACACGAAATAACTAAATTGCTATAAAGTAGTGCGTACCTAAATAATCGTGATACTCAATTCAATTACAGTTGAACAATCGCCAATTACACTATCAAAATCATATATACTCAGTTCTCATGCTGTATTAGGTAAATAAATACAATAAGGTTAACTAAAATGTATTGTGGAGCGACGTAATCTCGAGATCTTCTTGGAAACTGTGTCGCTACAGGCGGCGAGTCTTTTCGTAAATCACACGGCTCACGTATTGGATATAGGGTTGGTATTTATAGTTATAATTTGATGCAAATTCTCTTTGTACGTCCGTATACCGACGCTTCCGCTAAGATATATTAAAGACTTGATTCCTTCCTGATCTATTGTAATGTTAGCCAATGTAGCGTAATTCCGGTTATTTTCTCTTCCTTTATTTTAATTTGTTGGTAACGCAAAGTACGCTACCGCCTGAATCATTTAGATAGTTTTACAGTGTAATCAAGCTTATTTTCTGCTTTGCTTCGGTTTTCATCAAATGCAATCAATAGGTATTCATTATCTTGTTTCCGCATTATCACAAGACAAGCCAGTTTAGTCCAGGAGATGGTGAGAACATCTTTTTATGTGTTTTCATTAAGACTTATGTACATATTCTTGAAAGGAATCCTTATCAATCGACATCACTCTTCATATATACTCACCAACCCTAAAACAATTCGAACATAGTTGTTCCCTCCCGTATATGCCGTGGGCCAGTCACTTGTTTAGCGGCAAACATAAATACTAACGTTTCTTGCCATGTCCTTCTTGGCTACGCTATGCTAGCTTTTAATGGTGCTATTTATTTCGATATTCCTTTGACTGGCGGCTATTTTCCTATGATAAGTTTCAGTTAGCATCAAATATATTTGAACGGACACGATGCTCGTTATCTTTGAAAGAGAAAAACGCTTTATTTGTAAAATTAGACTAGAAAGATCGTTATCTTCAGTGACACGCAAAGTTATTCAAGATGATTGATATTCGTCTGTACCTGTTACTATTACTTATTTTGAAACGTAAACATAACGTAGATACGTTGATATGTTTCAGGTTTAGCATTTTTCCTTCCGCAAAGATGTAAGTCTCTGAGATTATATAAAAGCATCTGGCATGTGTTTCACGGCCGTCTTTAGTTTTAACGCATGGCCTGCAATAAATGAGTAACAAGGAACAAATGCCAAAGGATTATCAGTATTATTTACACCTAAGCCGCTAAAACTGACAACTAAATCAATCTTCTCATAGTGCAATATAATATCTATTTCAGTTTGGCGGAAGTGGTGTAATTTAGTAGATTAGTTTTGACGTTTCGAAAACGAAATTTACATTTTATATTTTCAGGTCCATCAATTTAAATGATAATTTTACTTTTCTATGCATATTATATGTTAATTTAATCTGATTTTTGTAGCTTGTCTACTTGCTTGCGGACGATGAAGTTATGATATTATGAACGCATTTATTCATATCAAAATTTAATTATTTAATTAAATGTCATTAAATTACATCATCTAAGCTTGGCGTTAAATACGTACCTATAATTAATATCAGCAGTTAAATATTTTAAGTCACAATCTTTTTAATTATATATAATATATGTACGTCAAGTAGGTACCTACTTAGTTGTGTAATAAGATGTAAGGGTAATAAAAGCTACAAATAAAACCATCCCTACCTACTCTTTGCTAGAGCCTTCTACTTTTGATAGGTATTTATTTATTGAATTCGATAGGTATTTCGTGATTAATTAGTTATTATTATTATTATTATTCAATTCTTGTTGTCAGCTTTTTTATAAGCCGTGAATTTTATAATCAGTCATTTTTGCCTACTGTGTTATTTTTCGTTGCTTATGAAATTTTTCATTGTTCTAGGTACCGTTCCACCAGTTTGTTCGTTTCAGAAAAGGTACGTCACTATTATAGTACATATTGTCCAAATAAAGTCTAATGACGCTCATTTGTCCACAACATACACGTATAGCCAAGCCATCCTTTCACCGATAACTCCGTAACGAAATTCGGCCGACCATATTTTACCGAAAATAGCCATATTTCACCGAACATCGTGTTCTATGGTCGCAGTTTACGTAGAAAGCGAGGCCTACTTCTTGACCGTTTTAACGTAACACGAAAGTGTATCCGGTGAAGTACCTATAAGTCTAGGGCTGGTTCAAATCCAACAAACGTTTACTAGACAATCAATAGGTTCTCCGTGTTTTTGCATAAGTTACTGTCTACAAAATACTAACAACATCGTACTAGCACAGGCATTTTATTTAGAGTTTAGATTCGGAATTTCGCATAGGTGCAAACGGTTTAATGCTTTTTCTATACTTGCTACCTAAAGGTTTTTTTTTTCTTGACAAAAAGAATGAAATAATTGTGAAATTACGAAGTACCTACTAACTGAAAAAAAAAAGTACAAAATGCAATATGAAAATAAATTCAAATATCAGACCCAGCACAGACTGCATCATCTTGCTCATACTTGCAAGCCCTGTAATCTTACAACTACTTAACCCTAGTGAATGTAAACTATTCCTTGTAATGGGCTGTTTAGGCACACGAACGGTCTAGTCCAGCCGATATCAAAATGGAGTACGCACGCTCGTTGAAACAGATTAGCATTAATCTTCTGTGCATTGTTTCCTCATTGCTTTTGGTGCGTTGGCTTTATAGATTTAGTGAATGGATATTGTATTGATGAATGAAACAGATTAAGGGACACGTGAATGGTGAAGTTTTGGTTAATAAATAAAAGAATCAACAATATTAATTGTAGTGTTAGCATAGCAACTTAATAAACATTGCATATTTATAGAAAAGGAGGTAAACATGTACTTTTAAAGTAAAGACTCTAAAATTATTGCACGACAAAGGTAATGCATAAATAAACATATAAAACCACGTATTGATCGGATACAAGGGAAGATAGGTACTAGTAATGAAGTCACGTAACAACTGAAGATCGTTTCCGCGTTAATGTCACATTTATGCAATAGATGATAAGCCATCAAAGTGGAATTCCATAAGGAAATTAACTTTACCGATTTAAACTACAATTTAGCCACCAAATAGTTGACTTAATACCATGTTTTGCCCATAAATTGGTTAGAACAATGACTGGTTGGTTACTTGGGATAATTTGTGAATAGAGATGTATTCAATTAGTTAGAAGTATGTATACTATTACAACACGTAAGCACGCAACGCAAATTACTTGTCCTTGAAAGCTAGTTAAATCTTCTCGTTAAATCTTCTTTCGTTTAGCTCGCAGACCATTACAGTCTAAACAGTCAGTACTGAAATACTTACTTTAGACTGTGATACTTTTTCTCAAGTTGCATATACTTTATTGCGGTCTACAGGCTATCAAGTATTTGACATCGTTGTTACTAAAGATTAATTTAACAATCACGCAACGATGGCTGCGCTTCAGGCTTAAAGTTACCGAAATCAGTAGTCATTTATTTCACAACAAAAAGAGCTAATACTCTTTTTCAAGATTTCGCAACAATATCTGTGGATCAAACACCCACAATGGTTCATCCGAAGCAACGGTAAATGCGATTCGTTAATGGATAAGGAAAGTAAGAGTATTTAGTTTGACAGCGCCGCCATCTTGGGTTTAGTGTCAGAGGTCATGCGCAGGTTTCTCCGCAAACAAACACTGGGTGATTCCTCACACGAAGCATCAGGTAGTAGATAGATAGTATCCGCATACCAGCAATGAGTAATTTCGATTTGGGATTTCCTTATAGCAATGATAGGTGCGAAGCAACTACTTTCTTTAGTTTTGTTTTATGTTACAAGAGTCATCATTATATTAGAGTAGCCGCTGCTTGCGGCTACGCTCGCGTTAAGTTAGATTTTTTTTAAAGTTACGGTGCTATTTCAGAAATTAATTTAGGTACATGATATTATTTGAGGACTGCACCTTTTTTAGGGATAGAAGCTGCTTCTACGTGTATGTCTACTACTGTCAGCTAAGTAGAATTAGATGATAATCGTTTTTTAACTTAACTTTTTGGTTTAGGTGTTCTCTCATCTCTTGGAAACAGCTCTTTCGGCGTAAAAGGTATCCTATTCAAGAAAGGTATTCTGGAGGTCTTATATGAAATATACAAACCAATAAATAAACAAACTCTCTTTCGCATTTATAATATCAGTTGGGATGAATTACGGAAACGCGCAGTTCATCTTTTTTAGTTGAGCATTGCATTCTGTAACGGTTAAACTGCACTAGTTAGCGTAACAGGTGTAAAAACAAATTGGTAAAGCACTGATTTACAGTCATCTTTAAGAAATTCAGCGCTGTTAGAATTAGGAGCAAAATTTACGCGCTATTTAAATGTGGTACTAAACAAAAAACGATCGGTCTAGAACTCAAAAGAATTCACGGCCCAAATAACCCGTGTCATACTACACCAGTAAGCCAAGAGGAAATGCACATGAGTTCACGGGCGTTGACCCGGCAAAGCAGCCACCGTGACGCGGTCCAATTCCTCTCATCGGGTCTATGACGATAACTCGAATAGACCTTGAAAACAGTTTAAAACAATCTCAGTTGATCAAGAAAATGATAACAATAATGATAGTAGGGAGTCGTGTACAATTATTTTAAAATGACGTTGGTACTCAACCCAGCCGCAGCGCATTGTTTTATTGTCTAGCTTAATTGAATTAATAAATCCAAGCATTCTTGTCACTGCATTATAAAACGTTTATTGTTATTTCAAATATGGCCATTCCAAGAATCCTTAGCACACCTTTAGTTTATTTCACAAAACCTCAGTTTGTATGTCGAGTGTCGAATTTCTGTTAACTCAAAACGGGTCCCGGTCGTGAGAATCAAATATCACTTAGACAAACAATTTATGTCGAAATGTCATTACTCAAGTTACTGAGAATTAATTTCCTGGTTATTTTAAAACAGATTGCTTTTTTACTTAAATAAACTCTACATTTTTTTTAGCAAACCAGACGATGTTCTTCGCAGCTTTATATGTCTACAAATGTACTAGCCATTTGCAATTTAAAATACTAACAGTTGCCTGTCCAACTGTTAACAGCTCGCATGGGATTGAACAGCCAACGTCATAAATAAGTGATCTCTTTTGTACCTTGTCACTTTAACGTCTTGTTTGAAAAGCCATACGAAATTGTGTAACGACTGAAAGCGACAAGTTGCAGAAGTGATCACTTATTTACGAATTTGACTGTACCATACTATGTTAAAACTAAGTACATAAGTACTTACGTCACTATACTGCTTTTGGTGATCAATAAATAATATTTGTATTGTATTGTATAGGTAAGTACACACATCAAAAAAGTCTTAGGATATCATTACCCCTAGCTAGACAGAGTTATGACTCAGTAGCAGTATGCCTATATTGAAATGTTCAAAATCGTCTAAGGTTAAAAAATATTCCTAGGCACTTTTGATGAGTGTACTTAGTCAAAACTGGGTTCCTGCAAAGAATTAACAGGATCTATACGATATCTAAAGAATCACCACCCATAATAGATACATCAAAGGCGAAATGTCCACGATATTATCGGAGTAAAGCAAGCGTGGCATGCATGTCAACACGGTAGAAGCACGTGCAGCGCATGCGCGATTGACAAGATTATGCGGCATTAGACGAATATGCAACGCAAAGCTGTTAGTGCAATGTCTAGGTCGGTGGTGTAAGAATAACATATTGCGTATAATGGGGCTAAACCATGTATTCGAAGAATACGTGGGTGAGACACAGTTACGTCGTTGTGAAGAGCTCAAGAATCAGAACCACACTAGCTTGAACTTGAACATAACCTGTGGATGCAATAATGGTATCTATTGCTATGTAGGTAGAGGTAGAACTACTACCGATTCCAAAGTAAAGTAGATACATTTCTGCTAAGCTTAATGAAAATTCGTGCGATAATTTGACAAATTAAATTAGCTTATCTTACCTCAATGAATATACAGTCACCGGCATTAATATCTGCCACAGCGGAGCGTGCAAAAATATTTGACACGTCCTACCAGCCCTAGAAATAGAGTAGTATCAGATATTTATAAACGCTTGTTTGTCACATATTGGTGCTGGTGACTGTACTACGGAGACTACCAAATTCAGGGTAAGTCGTCTCACCTGCAAAGAAAAGAAAACATTAGAAGTATCCAGACATGCAGCCGTTTAATTCATACTTTGAAATTAATAACTCAAGCGGTCACGATCAAAGCCAATCACGGCACCTAATTCCTATCAAACACCTTGCTAAACGTCAGTACAGTTATATTTATCTGACGCGTAAATGCAGCTCGTATTTACGCTGCCGCGGAAGGAACATGCATCACACCAAGACCACGTCGGTGCTTTTGTTGAAGATAAAGGCGGGCTATTACTGCATTTTGCGGCGTCGCGTACGGCTAGAGGCATAGCTTATCGGGCTCAGGCTAGTGCTAAAGAGTAGTAAGGAACCAGATGGGACCAAATGGACACTTCCGAATAGGTAGTAAATAGCTTATAGATTAAAATAACGCAACAATAGAATTGGTTTGAGAACTGGGTGGAATGCAATGCAGATAAGACTGTAAGAATGTCTTAGAAATCGATGATTTCTCAAAGGTATGGATGTAGATGAATACGAGTACAAGAACACAATTATTAGAATCATACTCAACATCAGATATTCAGTAGACGATTTAAAATGATCAGTTGTGACATCACTGATAGCTCGTTAATTGCTTTCATGAACATTTCCAAGCAAGCCTTTCAAATACTACACTCATCTAAGGCATGTGCATTAGGCACTAAATATATATTTCATCCCTAGATAGTTTTGAACATTTCAATATGAGCATATTGCTACTGAATCAATACATTAACCCCCTGTTTCACCGTCTATTGATTAAATTTATCTGACGGATAAATGTGATGCCGTCTCTGTTTTGTTCGAATAGACGATTAGTTCAATGGGTGGTGAAACAGCCCCTTTTGTCCAGGGATAATGAGTGTCCCAAGTCTTCTTATGTGTGTATCTTCTGTCTATGCTTCTTTATTCTTTTGCAAAATGCTCCAAAAAGAACAGAGTCCATACCGCAACCCAAAGACGCCAAGGAGCGTATATTTAGTACGTACAGTCCAACAACCAGCCTATATCACAGTAGTTATGTACTGCAGTGCAGCCAGTTGGCGGAAGTGATAAACTTAGCAGCCGTGAGGCGATCAGATTGTTGGCGTCACTACGATATATTGGCAGAGAATAGGCTACAAGTGGCAGCGGTGAATAATCGAAGTAAAGCAGAAACAATAGCAAGCAGGCTAATATTAATCATTTATGTAAACGTGCGCCCTAAAACATTTGGTATACATAAAGTTATGCAATAAAGTATTATGATTTTTATTTATGTTCAAGACCTTTATCATGAAACTACCGTGAGACTCATTCATATTAAATATTCGTAGCCCTTCTTCCTAGCAGCAACGCGACTCGGCGGCTGCCGCAACACGCGCACACCGAGCGCGCGCCGTGTCGCGTTGCGAGTTGCCTTGCGAGACCACGTATACAAGACCTTTATTTTCATACTTGTTACTACTTGTTAGTAAACGATTAAATTATGTCTGAAGAAAATAATAATTTCAAAAAACACTGGAGAAACTTAATTAATTACTACGGGACGGCTTGGGAATATTTAACGAATAAATAAATAATAGTTGATTACAACAAATATTTAGTTCTAAAAATATTGAGGTTCATGAAATGGTGTAACCAGTGCTTGATGGTGGTAAAAGGTGTGATGATATAATAAGTATTGACTGTACTTATGCTGGTCACGGCCAACAAATTGTAACAGTCTTTGATGGCTTTATTTTTAATTATACTGGCCTTGCATTAATAGCTAATTTAAGACTAACTAAACTACCCTTTTTAACCTACTTAATACTACACTAACTTGAGGTAACGCTATGTGATTTAACTTAACTTAATTTATGGCCTTGTGATCGTGAACCGTCTAGTGGATAGGAACCTACCTTATGCCCAGCAATAACCTAAGTGCTTTTATTTGAGAATTAATTTGAAAAGCCTACAGTTGTGTTTCTAATGTTATAATTAATAGCAGTACCTAACTTCATGATAATTTTGACTCTAGATTGAAACTCTACTAAAACTAAAATTAGAGTGAATTAGATATACTATAGATATAAGGATAAAATGATGGTATACTAGAATAAATCAGTTTGGAAAAATGAGAGGAATATTTCTACTATGGATAGTGTTGAACTTCTGAATCTATTTGACAAAAACTAAGTTTTAATACCGAGACCTGAGGTCTCGGAGAGTCTCTACCTCCACCCCCGACTCTTTCCTTTCGCACTTCCAGAGCAATATATCTCTATGGATATGTCAAGTTATGATTTTACTAGACTAAGCACTAACCTTGGTGCATCCAAATCAAAGTATGGAATTACAAACACAATGTTTGTAAAAGTTGAATCTAATTTAGACTATAATGGTTACTTATTCTATGCTTATATTAGAATACTTTATGAGATGTTATTTATAACTTTGATAATTAGTTCAGGAATGAGTTAGACACTACAGCTATTCATTTACTATAGGCACTAGTATCTCTTAATTTAGATTATGTCTTATCTATCTTAGATATATGGAATGTCTAATTTGAATAATTTTATTTTGGTATAATTACTAATCTCATAGTGACTTTCACTTATCTTAATGAGCTATCTACTTAGTCTAATTTTCTAGTTCTACCAGCATTTTGCGTTACCAGAGTAAAGCAGAAAGTAAGTACCGATTCTATACTTACGCCCAGAACACAAGCGTTAATAATAATCTAACTAGCTTATAACTAGATAAACCCTTGGGTATTTAAGATAACCTTTGTATTAGGTTTTGGACTCGTCTATGACTAGTTTTGTCTCAATTCATATATTTAAATGAACAATAAACTGTTTTCAACTATTAATCCTTAATCAATTATATTAAATCGAGATCGAATGAAAAGTACGTAAATTTCCAGTAGACTGTTGCTGGTATGTGTCAACTTAGCTATCGACCGTAGTCAGGATTTCTACATCCGTCCACTCCATGTAAGGACGACAACAAACAATAGTATGTATTTATAACACGATAGACTTGTATTTTAATTGATAGATGGTCCAAAACCCTCTACGATTTATCTCTAACTTATTACTAGACATAATTTGATGAGATCCTAATCAAAGTATGAATATGATGTTTGATAATTAATTTTATCAAAACAAGCTTATTTTAGCTGGCAATCGTAATTCAAATCGAATTAGATGATATTGTGTTAAATATTATCAGTAAATTATCTGCATTTAATTGTCCACTTTAGCTATGAGATCGTGTCATATCAATTCCCGCTTATTCATTACAGGAAAGACAGCTAAAATATGTTACTGTTATTTACTCTTAACAAAATGATCAAACCGTATTTTGGGTTTAATTTGAAATCAACTCATTTTGAATTTAATATCGATATTCGTAGTCAAGTTCTTATGAACTAAGTTTGCTTATATAAAGTATTGACGTACAGTACTTAAATAAATTTTATATTTTATTTTTTAAGATCTAGTTATGTCTTAAAACTATGTGTGTGCTGCGTTTTAAACTTTCCCTAGCTCTGTGTTGAAGTTTAGCAATTTGGAGGAAAACCCTCATAGGTGAACTAATTGTGTGGTGAGTGTAAAAATAGTAACTTTTCCCGGTGTAAGGAAACGATACTCTAGTTAAAAGCCCTATGAACTTCCCTGCCTATATAGCCCTAACAAATCCTACAATTGTACTTTAAGCTTGCCTGAGGCCCCTAACTCTCTGTCTGTGATTAGCAAAACTAGGGAAATAATCCCACATGTACATTTAGTGTAATGTAGAAATTCACGGTGCAATGAATTTCTTCTAATCTCCTAATCAACAATGATGGTGTGATATACCTAAGCCCTTATCGGTCCCTATGGATTTGCTGAGCTCCCAACTTTCCGAAGGAAAGTCCCTATGACGGGGAGCCCGCGCGCAACACCAGCAGAATACCTAACGTTGTGCATAAATACGTAAATAAATAGGGGGCAGGAATTCTGAGTTTCTTAAGTACAACCAAGCGTCAACAAGACACGCATTCATTCGACGAGCGCTACTTATCGT
>NC_133484.1:7618062-7619395 GCF_025370935.1 Choristoneura fumiferana
ATAACATGCCTACTTGTGGTTAATAATGGTCTTTAGTTATAAGCGAGGAAGCTGAAACAAATTACATACTGTTTTACAAAGGGTTACAACACATCATCAACTCAGAGACGGTGGAAGCGTCACTTGTTTGTTTACGCAACTTTGTACGTAAACAGCTAATAGAGAATGTCTAAAGATGGCCTAATGCTTCTTCTGTTTTAGGATTGCGAGATTGTAGTTTTAGCAACAGTATATGGAAAATGGTTTTTAAAAACACATTAAGCATTTTTATTATTCGCATAGTCTTGTTCGCTGTTGTTCTACCGGTAAAGATTAATCATTATAAGCCCTGAATCAGTCACCTTGTAATAAATTACGTTGTCAGCATTAAATAAACTTAACCCAGTCCCCGTTGCACTTGCAAAAAGTACTCTTACTATTGCAAAATCTTTAAAGGTTACGACTTTCGAGCTATAATACTTTATTACTCAACCGTTACTTACTATATACAACATGACAACTCCATCATTAAATTTATTCACGGGTCAGAAGTCGCCAATCTATGTAATTTATTGCGTCTGTGACAGTTTCCAAATTTCACTTTCTCACCACAAGATAGAACTTTCACCTTTATTTTTGATGCTTCCATTTTTATCACTCACAATCAAGCTATTAATTGTTAAAAGGCCCGATACAATCAAACCGGTGATTTATTTTGTCACGCCCAATTTTTGTGCGCTGTTTTGTTTAGTAGTCGTGATTTGAATATCGTAACATGAACAATACAAAAAGTAAGAGTAAGAAATGAAGTTAAGTTACGAGTATCATATACGATCAAGACGATGTGGACCTTATGCCACACACAGTTGAAAAATTAGTAATTCTTAAAAATCCTACCGTATTAACATATTGAGTAATAGAAACGTTGTAACCTTTCTGTTTTAATTAAATAGTCACTTTGCTTATAAATATTCAGTTGAACAGTTTTTCGCACGTTCGCTATACGCAATGATATATTGACAACGATTTAAATAGCATTTACCTGTTGCGTTCCGTTACACGCGTGGGAGATCTAAACAAAGGCATCGCCTCTATTCAAACAAACTCGTATGAATGAATACGTTTATTAGCATAGTATTAAATTTAGAGGCTTTTACTATTGACATAGATAAGATAGATACCTTTGAGTGGTAGGTAAACATGTTCAAGTCATCGTTATGGAAACATGGATAACTTCATCTTTTCAAAAGGATGTGACCAAAAGTCGATTTAAACATTAAACGAAAGTTTCACGCACGGCAACAAAATCAAAAGTAATATATCAGCCATTCTTAACGGCTTTTCACATCTCCAT
>NC_133484.1:7619405-7735289 GCF_025370935.1 Choristoneura fumiferana
GTAAATTGATGTCGAACGAATAATTTAATAATAACATTTCAGCTTAAAAAGCACTATTTTGCATAATTTACTTTATTCAGACAGTAATTAAGTGTACTAGCAAGAGTTAGTCGAGCTACTTAACCCACATGGGGTCAACACACTTGATCAAGCTTAACGTATTGGGTTACATTTTAAGTTTACAGCTTTGTAATTATTTTATGATAATGTAACGGGACTCATAAAGGCATAGAAGCAACAGGTATTGCAGGGAACGAATTTACAAAGTAAGAACTGTAATGTTTGTGAGACTAAGACATAATAGTCTACAAATATCAAGTGACATGAAACTAACAGCCATTTTATTCAAATTAGCATCAAATAAGCAATAGAGCTATAACGTCGGTTGGACTCTAATAAATATTGGATTTGTTAACAAACAAATCCGTCATACAGTTTTGTTCCCGCTCACGCTTTCTGTGAAATGAAACCGGGCCAGGTTATACCGGTCCTTAGGGCAACACAACTGTAGTTGGGTTGGTGTAAGTATAAAACTGTTCCTCGTTAAAGGTAACCTCGAATCCAGAAGGGCATAATGTGATATATTGATTTCGGCAATTGGAATACTAGAATAGATGACGAGCAAGTATGTCGCGATGGTTAGGCTAAAGCTGTGTGGCAATATTAAAAGAAAATCAAGTAGATATTGATAGAACTTAAACTTATGTAAGACAATGAAGTAAAAAAAAAAAAAAAACAATAACTTTGCTCACCCACGATTTTATGATAGCTACGCTTATGCAAGATGTTAGACTGGCATCTGGTAGCATGGTGTACAGTTGTATTGCTCTGAAGATGAGCTCTGGTTGAGTTCGAAACGCGTCAGTGTAGTGATGGTGGTTCATTTCATTTCATTTCATTTCATTTCATTTCATTTCATAAAATGTAGAAACTTCCGACTGTTATGAGTTCCCATAAAGACTTTTTCAATCAAGCATTGAATTAAGTCGAGCTTCATAAATAACTCTTTACATTGTGGGCCTAAGTGTAAATTACTTGCACCAGCAACAGCGATACTGCTATGCGCCGACGCCGGTTGGGTGGGCTGACAAAGTCATCTGAACGAGTCACGGAGATTGACGACTACCTGCCGGACATTGCCGAGTACTTGTGCGACGGGGGTTTCCGTCAAGAGGGTTGTTTGCACGTCTAATGATGATTGTTCAGCAGTTGACGGGGGTTTGAACGGAAATGGTGATATTACATACCCAATTAAGACGGAAGACGTGGCTAGATGTGATTAGGTAAATACCTACACGTATTTCATTGCAGGTAGATAGATTTAGTTATTATACGTAATCAGAAATCACAAATCATCCTTGAAGCATACATATTATGCATTATTAGATAATAATGCGCCTTGTCAATTTCAAGTCAAAGTCATAGTAAAAACATATTTATTCAGTTTAGGTCATACATAACGAACAATTCTAATGTACGTCGTCGCAGGACAAACCATTCTACAACATTCCACCTACAATCCATATAACTAACTGTGTGAACTTCGGAGATAAAAACTCTTTTATATTAATAATTATCTATCTTTATTAAGGAAAATTAAATTACACCAACAATGTCAACTTAAATTAAAATAAACAAAATAAAATCAACATATATTAATTGTAATTCTAGAAAGCTTGTTTCAATTTTATCTATCATTATCATAAATTATAGATTTAGCATCAAATGTACGAATACAGAAAATAAGTTGGACATGCTAGTTGTGTCTCCTCGTAAGACCCAACGTCCTCAATTTACTCCATTCCGTATACTAAAAAAAAAATTACCTTCACTAATTGACATTAAGTTTCGAATTCTATTGACCAAAATTGGACCTGGGTATTACGAGGGTATAGAAGACACCCTGCTGTCACTTCTATTGCTAATGACATCAAATTAAATAACCTGGACCTATTTAAATACCTTAATTTGTACCTACTGCGTTAAGAGATTTAATAAATTTCTCTTACGTCAACTCTTTGCAGAAATTTTCTACTTTGCAAACAATATTTCCCAGTTGGTTAAAAGAAATGAGACAACTCTACATTCCATTTAAGGTATTGTTCCTCCTTCGATCCGTATTAAATGTTTTTATTCGCATTAGACCGGCGAAGTAAAAGGAAATAACTGACATAAACCACTTTTTATATTGCGTCTAATTACTCCAATTCCAAACTCATATTTAACTAACTGGTCCTTTCAGAAAACTAGTTATTATTTATTTTTGCCATAAATTGTAGTATAGTCAAATTGGAATATGTACGATTATCTGCAGTTTGACAACAGAGGATGTTTAATACTTGTGTATTGTGCGATGTTATATCAAAAATATGTAGACTTTGCTAATGTGCTATCACTAGCACTAATTTCAAGAATGCAATAAGGAACTTCTAACTAAACAACCTAGGTACGAGTAGCATGCAAGTTTTAGTAACGTCGTAGTAACATTCTTGAGCCTGAGTATACCTAGTTATATCATAGATATTTTTATACACATCCACAGACCTTAAAAACTGCAATCTAGGAATGTCGCTGCTTTCTCGTTATCATTTTTTTTAAGTAAGTAATTCAAAAGAAAATCCGGCCATCACATTATAATAAAAACGGTTTCGAATCACACTTGACACAATACCACTCCTTGCAGTCGGGTAAAAAGGCAGATTCATGAAAGCACAGCCATTAACACAATTCAGAACTATTTAAAGCTAAACACGACCTTCGAGAATTCGTCGAACAATCGAATGTAGTGAATTTTGTGGTCGGACCGTCGAATACAATAACAGCTAATCGAATTTAAGAACGAAACATTGAATGAAAGTGAAAGAAGTTTAGGATTGTACTTATAGAATGCCTTATCACGTCATTATAATTTCGAAGAGTGATTTAAATATTGCAAGTTAGGCAACGCGCAATACTAAATGGTGTCAATACTCGTAAGTATTATTTAGTTATGTTTTCAAATGGATAAATGGATTCCAATGTTACTTGTGACTTGCTTGTGACTGTTTATTAAGGCGACTCAATCAATACAAGTAAAGGGACATTCGTGGATATAAAAGAAAAAGTGTATAATTGCACAACACGAGTATCAATGAAGGAAATTGACCTGAAAAAGAGAAAAGCAGATCGATATAATAAACAACGTTAAATAAAGCAGGTCATACAATATTACGATATCTACATAACCGCATGAATCACACGTTGTAACACAACGCTATCTGTTACACTACAATCAATCAAACTTACAGATCTTTTTAACAAAACCGCGAAATGCAATGTTACATCACGAGTCCAATAGCTTTATTGTGGCCGTGATCGATTTCACGAGCCGATGTGGGATCTTGATGTACGACAATAATCGATGGCAATCCATTAAGACGTCTCACGTTCGAGTCGGTAGCTACTCTTCACAATGGCACGCTTTGTAAAATTTAATGAATTTCTTTAACTGCTTATAACCGTTTATTGCCTGGTGTTATGTTCAATTTGCCAACGTCAATTTGATGGCGTAACTTCCTGAAGACAAAAAATGCTAAAGGTTCGAGTCTATATGGACTAATAGATGTGGTTAACTCTTTCTATCGAGGTTAAATATGGAATCATGCATGGTGATGCGATGAATTAATGATCCACAGAATAATAAACGATGAAAGATATTTTGATCCTTCTCTCCAATATAAACTGAATGTGCAAGATTATGTACAAACACAATTAGAAGAATCACACTGAAACCGATGAACGGCTATATGTGAGATTTTGAATTTAGGTAGATTATGACTGTAACTTGAATTAATAGAGACATTATAATTATTAAGTAAACTAGCTTTTGCCCACGGCTTCGTCCGCGTGGAATCTGGTTATCACGCGCTGTTCCCTCGGGAACTGTGCATTTTTCCGGGATAAAAAGTCACTCTCTGGCCCATAAACTATCTCTATGCCAAAAATCACGTCAATCTGTTGCTCCATTTCGACGTGAAAGACGGACAAACATACAAATACACACACTTTCACATATATAATATTACATACGAGTAAGTATGGATTAATCGGTACAACAGCAATGCTGCGCGGTCTGAGTCGAAATCGTGTAAATGCTACTTAGTCTTTGAAATGTATCCAATTTGAAGACAGGACAATACCCCTGTTCGTAGGAGGTAAAAGTACCTTTATTAGTCTTAGTCTATTGCTGAATCTAACCTAACATATCGTCAAACAAAATAAATCGGATAAACACATGTCACCGTTGTACAAGCGGACGATAACTGTAAACGCAAATGCATTTCCGATTCCTTTCGCAGTTTAAAACATCTTATTTGAGGCAACGACCAACAGCACTTAACCTCGGTGTCGAGGATTCTAAACGGAGGGTTCTAATCAATTTCCGTTAAGGCTTGCAAGTCTACCCACGTCTGCGTTCTCAAGCGAGAATAGCGGAGCGAATATTTCCATATCCCACGACGAAGAACTATAGCTTAAGGTCCAAGAAATGAAAGAGCAGTTCAAAATAAAACCTGAATTTCTTTAACAGTAAATTGATCGCACGAAATCCTTTGAATTCTATCTAAATTACTGTTGTTAACATACTGAATTAAGTTTTTAGCAGTAGCAAAGAAAAACCTGCAACAAATCACTACCTGTCAGCGATTGGACATAGAAAACAGCTACATAACGAGCCAATCAACTGTAATTGCACACGCCAAACATTCTCATTTAAGACTTAAATTGCCTGCCAAAGGCTTTTAAGTCACACGTCATAATGAAAAGATAAAGGTCTAATTCACGCAACGGCTCTATATCTGTGAACCCCAGTGAATACTGAGAGCATGCCGCAGTCGACTATTAGCATAACTAGAGAAGCGCCCGCGCAGGTGAGCGGCTAACGGAACTGCGTATGCGCCTATCGACGACACATCTTCAACCACGAAACACTACAAACTCAACTTTCGCAGTATAGAGTTCAGAAACTATTTTAGATTACCGTGATACATTCTTAAAGTCGTTACAATATTTATTCGTAAGTTCGACTTGCGTGCCTGAGACAGCGCGCCGCTGTGTGTCAAACAGATTAAAGCATCACTATAAATTGTTTGTTTATTGCTTTCTGATATATCTCGTAGAACAAAAAGTTTCATCGGATTGGTTGGCGAGGACATAAATTGATTTATTTTATGGACATTGCTAAAGATCTGGTTACAGAGACGACGCATGAGCTTCATTTTATAATAAGGCTATATAAATATAAATCTTAATCATAAATTATCGTTATTACTAGTAAATATAAGTTCTCACAGATAAATCACGCTATGCAAAGTGATATGACATTATTGACAATTTTAAATGCAAATGTGCTTACGTTTAACCATAGTTGATGCTTGATGGGTAAGCGAAAATGGAGCCTAAGATGGAGTAAGCTTGCCTGCTGCATGATGGTAACATAAAGGTCAAGATTAAGATCCTGCGTACCTACTACTGGTCGACCTATGCAAGAAACGCCAATATTATGGAAACCCCATTCTTGGCCTTCAACATGACATTACCTAACTACGGTCGTCTACGAGTACTGACTATGTGGCATAATGCATCCAGTCAAAAAACTTTTCTTGTTGCGCTTAAATCGTCACGCATATGGCGATATAAAGCATGCAATTTCACGCAAACTAGTCATGTAAGTGTTAACAAAAGATTAATAAGATAACTGGGTAAGTAAGGAACATAATGTGATGCAGTTTTGAAAGCAAAACTCGTGATCTCGAAAGCGAACGTTGAAGCGGTAATATATTGTTACGCCATGTAAGTCACCGTACCTGAAGTTTACGATCACTCTTATAATAATTTGTAAGTTGAGTTAAAGCTAATTCAGATCTAAATGTTATAGTTTTCATTGAAGTTATTTCTATAATTAGATACTAAGTAAATAAAACATATTGTTGGGAATATTAAACAGAGTCTATAATCAAAACAACTACACAGTAAAACATGTTTACAGTATGACTATCTCTTCTGGATATAAACAAACTATATAGCATGGATGTCTTTTCGCATGACGTCTCAAGTCTATCACAGTTCACCCTTTTTTAGGGTTCCCTACCGCAAATGGACAATAGGACCTCTTAGAGGATCCATCTGTTACAGCACAAGTTAAGGACAGCTTCTTTGTTACTTTTTTGTTAACATTTCAATTAGCAGTTTGTATTGCACAGAGGCGTAATTGCGCTAGTTCGACTTTTACTTGGCTAATGAATACTTTTTTTTTAGTTTATTTCGTGGTCTTTAATCAGTACTCGATGAGCAAATTTAGTTGTGCATCATAAAAACGTAAAACTAAACATGTAGCTAACCTCAAAGTTGGTTCAAATGTCACTAGAATTCCACAAATCTTCCTTCGTGCAGTCTTCGGCAGGCACATTCTGTTCGGTGCGAGCTAAAGGTCACATTGTTCCGTGTTTATTTCGAACATGAAGTGCATCTGCAACGTTCACAGGTCTCGTAACGTAATTGTACTTTAATGCTATGAAGTACGAACGGAAGAACATATCCGCAGGGCCGGACTAAGTTTAGTAACACCGAAAATTAAGTTGTATGTATTTTTATCAAATGGAAATTCGATATTATCCTGAAAACCTGACTTGACTATTTGGGGTTCATTCAATAGGACTTGTATTCGTCTGCTACAGTTAAACTTTGCATAACATAATGTATCTTGTTGATTCAGTGACAAATGAACGACTCAGGGCTATCTTGGTAATAACCGTCGAGAATTGCTTACAAATTTAACATATTAGACAAGTAGGTAAGTGTACTTTAATAAATGCCGTTATCTCACATTATGTTTTAATAATATTGAAATATCACATGCTCCGTCGACTTGGCTTTGGCCCTATGAATGCTTTTCAAACACCCGGAGTCCCGAGCATCCGTGATCGTAACACCATCTTATCTCAGTATAACACTAATATTTCTATTGGCAGCAATAGCTTGAACATCTTCAACATCATTGAATACGACATTTTAAACGAAATCCAGCCCTGTATGTCACGAACTAGTGATTCCGAAAACGCGACCGATATTAGTAAATCACGTACACAAAGTGCGAGCGAAATTGCTGATTTGCTATTGAATAAGTTTGCGGCTCGGTAATATATCTTGTGATGTAACTTACGGAAAGATGTAGGTACAATTTGATGCTGTTGGGTATATATGTGAACCAACACACTAAATAGCAATTTAGTGATTGTAAATATAACATTCGAGTGCAACATACAGATACCTACTAAAATGCTGTGCTTCGCCGATAAACTTCAATGTGTTCGAATCAAAGCACACTTGTCCTACGTTTTACAATTACTTCTTAAATGTCTTCCTACATCCTCATCATCAAGTTTGATAAATTATTTTTTACTTAGATTTTTTATAATACTCTAACCATTAGCTTAATTGAGCAGCAAATAATTACGTCAGTATGAATAAATTATATGTAAGTATTTAATTGAATTGAAAATTACATGCAATAAAAATTTTAAAGCCGTCAACTAGGCACTTCCTCCTTGTTGATTACAGTTTTTTCCTAATTTGCAGTTGTACGAGTATCTACCTATACCTATATCTAGTAACCAGTTGAGAGTGGATATGTACCTAAGTATATGTAGCACTTGACAGGGAATGGGCGTGCCGGCTTTTATAGTTTGCGACTCAAGTCAGGAGTTCGGCGCGAGGACAATCGACTACTTTTTGCGATATCTTGTCAAGTAGCATTTTAATGATGGCTTTATGATTCCAGAGATGCATTCAACGGACAGTTCGTTTTATGCAAAGATTTTTAGGTAGTTTAGTGTCGTTTCCAAATTGTCATTTCAAATGTTCCTATTTTTAACCCGACTGCCCGAAGGAGGGTAATTATTATGTTCTTTTGGAGATAATAATATAAATAAACGGTGGACAAACTGCCGACAATGAAACATGTTAGACCAGACACATAATTCCTTGAGAATCAATTGAATAGGTTACCCCAATTTTCAAATACTATATCGAATATTATTGGTGGTGTTCTAAAAAAAAAGAAGAGAAAATGAAATGATAAAAGTTAGAATTGTCGGAAGGTATTTTTATTTATCATAAATAGCTAAATCTCATAGCAGTTCTTCACATATGAAAACTAGCATAAGCTATCAGACATTAGAAAAAAAGCCGCTGACGGCAGAGACGGTGATGCAACGTGGTCACGTCGTTTACCTATACATATAATACCTATTTTTTTTTTTTATTAATTATATGTACCTATGGTAGTCTATAAGGTATTTATTGTATGGACCACAGGGCCCGAAATAAATGGTTTTATATTTATATGAATTGCAAATTGTCCAAATAACTATCTAACTAATTTCAGAACTTAATGCATCCTAACATTTCAAATATCAAGGCGATTTACCTTGTACCAATCTTGTCGGCGCAGACGCAACCAACACTGTGGAAGCAAAGGGATAATTTATGGGAGACGACTCGTGATGGGCACAAAATGGTGTTTAGCGGCTGTCGACAAGCAAAAAGTTGTAGGAGATTCATTTTATTCTTACGTTTGTTTGTTTTGTCCTTTGTTTGTTTTCTTATATAACAGCGATTAAAATGTTATGGTTGTATTGGGATCTTACATTTTTTTTCTCTAAAAATCGTACGTAGTTTCTAGACAACTCTCTATATTGCCATTGCAAACCATGTTCAACAAAGACATATAAAATCAAAATCCTCCTTTCCAGTGCAGTTGGGTAAAAACTGACATGTTATAAACTATAAATGCTGCTCAGTTTTTGTATGACAAGGGTCGACGTGGACGCAACTCGGCAATACAAGTCCATCAAATAAAACGGTCCCGATAACAATCTTCAAGCCTGCAGTGATGTATGTTGGACATCAGGACGTAAATGGTTGGACTAATGGTCAGTAAACAGCAGCTCCCATGTTAGTTAGATAAGTACTTGAAATAACTGACGAGGATTGAAAATGACACATGCGTGCTTCATGTTCTTGAGAATCTAATACTACTGCTCGTAGAAGCAAAAAGTTAACCTCATTTTTAGTTCGAATGATACTTTTCAGATTCATTATACAGTGGCATAATTCTTAAAATAAGCAAACACGTTTGCCTAACGCGACATTAAAGAAAAACTAAACCAAGTAATTTATAGTTGTTGACTACTTACATTAATTTTCCTAAGTATCATGAAGCAGTAATATTCACTATTTTAACCATAGCGTCCATTGATTTATTATTAACGCTAAACAGCGAGAGGTGCCGTTAGAATATGAGATCAGGCCCATACACAGCACTTATATACAAGGTAGAATATTTAGAGGAATGCCAAGTGTTACTAGTATGTGTCTACGAACAAGATTATTACACTTATTCAAGCCTAAATTACACTATAAAAGCCAATCACGAACACGAAATAACTAAATTGCTATAAAGTAGTGCGTACCTAAATAATCGTGATACTCAATTCAATTACAGTTGAACAATCGCCAATTACACTATCAAAATCATATATACTCGGTTCTCATGCTGTATTAGGTAAATAAATACAATAAGGTTAACTAAAATGTATTGTGGAGCGACGTAATCTCGAGATCTTCTTGGAAACTGTGTCGCTACAGGCGGCGAGTCTTTTCGTAAATCACACGGCTCACGTATTGGATATAGGGTTGGTATTTATAGTTATAATTTGATGCAAATTCTCTTTGTACGTCCGTATACCGACGCTTCCGCTAAGATATATTAAAGACTTGATTCCTTCCTGATCTATTGTAATGTTAGCCAATGTAGCGTAATTCCGGTTATTTTCTCTTCCTTTATTTTAATTTGTTGGTAACGCAAAGTACGCTACCGCCTGAATCATTTAGATAGTTTTACAGTGTAATCAAGCTTATTATTATCTGCTTCATATTTCTGCTTTGCTTCGGTTTTCATCAAATGCAATCAATAGGTATTCATTATCTTGTTTCCGCATTATCACAAGACAAGCCAGTTTAGTCCAGGAGATGGTGAGAACATCTTTGAAATATTATGTGTTTTCATTAACACTTATGTAGATATTCTTGAAAGGAATCCTTATCAATCGCCATCACTAACTAACTAACTAACTAGGTTAGCTGGAAGAGATCCCTTTTTAGGGATAAGCTCGCCTTTGTTCTCCTCATGTGCAATAAAGAGTTTACATACATACATACACTCTTCATATATACTCACCAACCCTGAAACAATTCGAACATAGTTGTTCCCCTCCCGTATATGCCGTGGGCCAGTCACTTGTTTAGCGGCAAACATAAATACTAACGTTTCTTGCCATGTCCTTCTTGGCTACGCTATGCTAGCTTTTAATGGTGCTATTTATTTCGATATTCCTTTGACTGGCGGCTATTTTCCTATGATAAGTTTCAGTTAGCATCAAATATATTTGAACGGACACGATGCTCGTTATCTTTGAAATAGAAAAACGCTTTATTTGTAAAATTAGACTAGAAAGATCGTTTTATCTTCAGTGACACGCAAAGTTATTCAAGATGATTGATATTCGTCTGTACCTATATTTTACTATTACTTATTTTGAAACGTAAACATAACGTAGATACGTTGATATGTTTCAGGTTTAGCATTCTTCCTTCCGCAAAGATGTAAGTCTCTGAGATTATATCAAAGCATCTGGCATGTGTTTCACGGCCGTCTTTAGTTTTAACGCATGGCCTGCAATAAATGAGTAACAAGGAACAGATGCCAAAGGATTATCAGTATTATTTACACCTAAGCCGCTAAAACTGACAACTAAATCAATCTTCTCATAGTGCAATATAATATCTATTTCAGTTTGGCGGAAGTGGTGTAATTTAGTAGATTAGTTTTGACGTTTCGAAAACGAAATTTACATTTTATATTTTCAGGTCCATCAATTTAAATGATAATTTTACTTTTCTATGCATATTATATGTTAATTTAATCTGATTTTTGTAGCTTGTCTACTTGCTTGCGGACGATGAAGTTATGATATTATGAACGCATTTATTCATATCAAAATTTAATTATTTAATTAAATGTCATTAAATTACATCATCTAAGCTCTTGGCGTTAAATACGTACCTATAATTAATATCAGCAGTTAAATATTTTAAGTCACAATCTTTTTTAATTTATATAATATATGTACGTCAAGTAGGTACTTAGTTGTGTAATAAGATGTAAGGGTAATAAAAGCTACAAATAAAACCATCCCTACCTACTCTTTGCTAGAGCCTTCTACTTTTGATAGGTATTTATTTATTGAATTCGATAGGTATTTCGTGATTAATTAGTTATTATTATTATTATTATTCAATTCTTGTTGTCAGCTTTTTTATAAGCCGTGAATTTTATAATCAGTCATTTTTGCCTACTGTGTTATTTTTCGTTGCTTATGAAATTTTTCATTGTTCTAGGTACCGTTACCGTTCCACCAGTTTGTTCATTTCAGAAAAGGTACGTCACTATTATAGTACATATTGTCCAAATAAAGTCTAATGACGCTCATTTGTCCACAACATACACGTATAGCCAAGCCATCCTTTCACCGATAACTCCGTAACGAAATTCGGCCGACCATATTTTACCGAAAATAGCCATATTTCACCGAACATCGTAGTTCTGATGAGTGCAGGTAACGTCGAAAGCGAGGCCTCGCTGCTAGGCAGACTTGACACCCCACACTTCAGTCCACTCGTGACCACGGCCACTGCAATGTTGCCGAAACCTCGAGGTAAATATTACTCGTGTGTGTTAGCGTGATAAGTCCCGTGTTTTTGACTATGAGTGAGAATCACGAAAGTTTAAAACGTTATAAAATTTATTTGAGTTTTATTTAACTTTTAACTTATAATGTCCATTTAAAGAAAATGTTACAAATACATATTTTTAAGGGACGTACAAAATTATGGCTTTTGCGCTTAAAAAAATTAAAGTGGTTCTTTGAGTTAATTCACAATTTTTTTTTTAATTCTACAGGAACTTACGTCCAAATATGTAGCAAATAAAATATAAATGTCCTATAAGACCAAAAATCGGTTACTACATTATTTATTTATTTACGGTTTATGGGTGTAAGGGCTATGACACCCGTATGTCACGGGCGTAAGGGACAGCTATTTTTCTTATTAAGCTTTTTACGAAAATGTCTATAGTTTCACGTTGAAAAGCAAGAAAATTCAAGATTTTACGTAATTATAACTCGTTAAACAGTTAACATTAACACCTGTGAGGGTTTGAAAATTACCAAAACTTCTTTCGCTCTCCTGAAAAGTGCATTGGCTTTATCAATTTGAGACTTCCACCATCGATATTGTATTGATGAATGAAACAGATTAAGGGACACGTGAATGGTGAAGTTTTGGTTAATAAATAAAAGAATCAACAATATGAATTGTAGTGTTAGCATAGCAACTTAATAAACATTGCATATTTATAGAAAAGGAGGTAAACATGTACTTTTAAAGTAAAGACTCTAAAATTATTGCACGACAAAGGTAATGGATAAATAAACATATAAAACCACGTATTGATCGGATACAAGGGAAGATAGGTACTAGTAATGAAGTCACGTAACAACTGAAGATCGTTTCCGCGTTAATGTCACATTTATGCAATAGATGATAAGCCATCAAAGTGGAATTCCATAAGGAAATTAACTTTACCGATTTAAACTACAATTTAGCCACCAAATAGTTGACTTAATACCATGTTTTGCCCATAAATTGGTTAGAACAATGACTGGTTGGTTACTTGGGATAATTTGTGAATAGAGATTGTATTCAATTAGTTAGAAGTATGTATACTATTACAACACGTAAGCACGCAACGCAAATTACTTGTCCTTGAAAGCTAGTTAGCTTAAATCTTCTTTCGTTTAGCTCGCAGACCATTACAGTCTAAAGTACTGAAATACTTACTTTAGACTGTGATACTTTTTCTCAAGTTGCATATACTTTATTGCGGTCTACAGGCTATCAAGTATTTGACATCGTTGTTACTAAAGATTAATTTAACAATCACGCAACGATGGCTGCGCTTCAGGCTTAAAGTTACCGAAATCAGTAGTCATTTATTTCACAACAAAAAGAGCTAATACTCTTTTTCAAGATTTCGCAACAATATCTGTGGATCAAACACCCACAATGGTTCATCCGAAGCAACGGTAAATGCGATTCGTTAATGGATAAGGAAAGTAAGAGTATTTAGTTTGACAGCGCCGCCATCTTGGGTTTAGTGTCAGAGGTCATGCGCAGGTTTCTCCGCAAACAAACACTGGGTGATTCCTCACACGAAGCATCAGGTAGTAGATAGATAGTATCCGCATACCAGCAATGAGTAATTTCGATTTTGGATTTCCTTATAGCAATGACAGGTGCGAAGCAACTACTTTCTTTAGTTTTGTTTTAGAGTAGCCGCTGCTTGCGGCTACGCTCGCGTTAAGTTAGATTTTTTTTAAAGTTACGGTGCTATTTCAGAAATTAATTTAGGTACATGATATTATTTGAGGACTGCACCTTTTTTAGCGATAGAAGCTGCTTTTACGTGTATGTCTACTACTGTCAGCTAGAATTAGATGATAATCGTTTTTTTTTAGAACACAAAACAGACTTAGGTGTTCTCTCATCTCTTGGAAACAGCTCTTTCGGCGTAAAAGGTATCCTATTCAAGAAAGGTATTCTGGAGGTCTTATATGAAATATACAAACCAATAAATAAACAAACTCTCTTTCGCATTTATAATATCAGTTGGGATGAATTACGGAAACGCGCAGTTCATCTTTTTTAGTTGAGCATTGCATTCTGTAACGGTTAAACTGCACTAGTTAGCGTAACAGGTATAAAAACAAATTGTAAAGCACTGATTTACAGTCATCTTTAAGAAATTCAGCGCTGTTAGAATTAGGAGCAAAATTTACGCGCTATTTAAATGTGGTACTAAACAAAAAACGATCGGTCTAGAACTCAAAAGAATTCACGGCCCAAATAACCCGTGTCATACTACACCAGTAAGCCAAGAGGAAATGCACATGAGTTCACGGGCGTTGACCCGGCAAAGCAGCCACCGTGACGCGGTCCAATTCCTCTCATCGGGTCTATGACGATAACTCGAATAGACCTTGAAAACAGTTTAAAACAATCTCAGTTGATCAAGAAAATGATAACAATAATGATAGTAGGGATTCGTATACAATTATTTTAAAATGACGTTGGTACTCAACCCAGCCGCAGCGCATTGTTTTATTGTCTAGCTTAATTGAATAAAAAAATCCAAGCATTCTTGTCACTGCATTATAAAAACGTTTATTGTTATTTCAAATATGGCCATTCCCAAGAATCCTTAGCACACCTTTAGTTTATTTCACAAAACCTCAGTTTGTATGTCGAGTGTCGAATTTCTGTTAACTCAAAACGGGTCCCGGTCGTGAGAATCAAATATCACTTAGACAAACAATTTATGTCGAAATGTCATTACTCAAGTTACTGAGAAGTAATTTCCTGGTTATTTTAAAACAGATTGCTTTTTTACTTAAATAAACTCTACATTTTTTTTAGCAAACCAGACGATGTTCTTCGCAGCTTTATATGTCTACAAATGTACTAGCCATTTGCAATTTAAAATACTAACAGTTGCCTGTCCAACTGTTAACAGCTCGCATGGGATTGAACAGCCAACGTCATAAATAAGTGATCTCTTTTGTACCTTGTCACTTTAACGTCTTGTTTGAAAAGCCATACGAAATTGTGTAACGACTGAAAGCGACAAGTTGCAGAAGTGATCACTTATTTACGAAGTTGACTGTACCATACTATGTTAAAACTAAGTACATAAGTACTTACGTCACTATACTGCTTTTGGTGATCAATAAATAATATTTGTATTGTATTGTATAGGTAAGTAAGTACACATCAAAAAAGTCTTAGGATATACCCTTAGATAGACAGAATGACTCAGTAGCAGTATGCCTATATTGAAATGTTCAAAATCGTCTAAGGTTAAAAAATATTCCTAGGCACTTTTGATGAGTGTACTTAGTCAAAACTGGGTTCCTGCAAAGAATTAACAGGATCTATACGATATCTAAAGAATCACCACCCATAATAGATACATCAAAGGCGAAATGTCCACGATATTATCGGAGTAAAGCAAGCGTGGCATGAATGTCAACACGGTAGAAGCACGTGCTGCGCATGCGCGATTGACAAGATTATGCGGCATTAGACGAATATGCAACGCAAAGCTGTTAGTGCAATGTCTAGGTCGGTGGTGTAAGAATAACATATTGCGTATAATGGGGCTAAACCATGTATCCGAAGAATACGTGGGTGAGATACAGTCACGTCGTTGTGAAGAGCTCAAGAATCAGAACCACACTAGCTTGAACTTGAACATAACCTGTGGATGCAATAATGGTATCTATTGCTATGTAGGTAGAGGTAGAACTACTACCGATTCCAAAGAAAAGTAGCTTAATGAAAATTCGTGCGATAATTTGACAAATTAAATTAGCTTATCTTACCTCAATGAATGTACAGTCACCTGCATTAATATCTGCCACAGCGGAGCGTGCGAAAATATTTGACACGTCCTACCAGCCCTAGAAATAGAGTCGTATCAGATATTTATAAACGCTTGGTTTGTCACATATTAGTGCTGGTGACTGTACTACAGAGACTACCAAATTCAGGGTAAGTCGTCTCACCTGCAAAGAAAAGAAAACATTAGAAGTATCCAGACATGCAGCCGTTTAATTCATACTTTGAAATTAATAACTCAAGCGGTCACGATCAAAGCCAATCACGGCACCTAATTCCTATCAAACACCTTGCTAAACGTCAGTACAGTTATATTTATCTGACGCGTAAAATGCAGCTCGTATTTACGCTGCCGCGGAAGGAACATGCATCACACCAAGACCACGTCGGTGCTTTTGTTGAAGATAAAGGCGAGCTATTACTGCATTTTGCGGCGTCGCGTACGGCTAGAGGCATAGCTTATCGGGCTCAGGCTAGTGCTAAAGAGTAGTAAGGAACCAGATGGGACCAAATGGACACTTCCGAATAGGTAGTAAATAGCTTATAGATTAAAATAACGCAACAATAGAATTGGTTTGAGAACTGGGTGGAATGCAATGCAGATAAGACTGTAAGAATTCAAAATTCAAAATTCAAATGATTTATTCAGTAAATAGGCCGCAATGGGCACTTTTACACGTTTTTTTTAAACTACCAGCGCTTTCGGAAAGACCATCATTGCCAAGAAGAATGCGCCGCAAGAAACTTGGCAGAAAGTCATTTTTCATAAAATATAATTACAAATAAAATACTTAAAAAGTATATTATACAATTAAAGAAAAAAATACAAAATAATAATAAAAGAAATACAGGGAATGGGGTCCCTTAGTTACAATACTAAACACTAACTATATCTAAACTATATCTACGTTCAGTGGAAGTGTAGAATGCTTCCACCGTCATAAATTTTAAAATAATAAAATAATGTCTTAGAAATCGATGATTTCTCAAAGGTATGGATGTAGATGAATACGAGTACAAGAACACAATTATTAGAATCATACTCAGCATCAGATATTCAGTAGACGATTTAAAATGATCAGTTGTGACATCAAATACTACAGCAAGCCTTTCAAATACTACACTCATCTAAGGCATGTGCATTAGGCACTAAATATATATTTCATCCCTAGATAGTTTTGAACATTTCAATATGAGCATATTGCTACTGAATCAATACATTAACCCCCTGTTTCACCGTCTATTGATTAAATTTATCTGACGGATAAATGTGATGCCGTCTCTGTTTTGTTCGAATAGACGATTAGTTCAATGGGTGGTGAAACAGCCCCTTTTGTCCAGGGATAATGAGTGTCCCAAGTCTTCTTATGT
This sequence comes from Choristoneura fumiferana, assembly GCF_025370935.1. Taxonomy (NCBI): domain Eukaryota; kingdom Metazoa; phylum Arthropoda; class Insecta; order Lepidoptera; family Tortricidae; genus Choristoneura; species Choristoneura fumiferana. Next base: position 7,636,392 of record NC_133484.1, read on the forward strand.
GTGTATCTTCTGTCTATGCTTCTTTATTCTTTTGCAAAATGCTCCAAAAAGAACAGAGTCCATACCGCAACCCAAAGACGCCAAGGAGCGTATATTTAGTACGTACAGTCCAACAACCACCCTATATCACAGTAGTTATGTACTGCAGTGCAGCCAGTTGGCGGAAGTGATAAACTTAGCAGCCGTGAGGCGATCAGATTGTTGGCGTCACTACGATATATTGGCAGAGAATAGGCTACAAGTGGCAGCGGTGAATAATCGAAGTAAAGCAGAAACAATAGCAAGCAGGCTAATATTAATCATTTATGTAAACGTGCGCCCTAAAACATTTGGTATACATAAAGTTATGCAATAAAGTATTATGATTTTTTATGGTATTATGAATACCGTGAGACTCATTCATATTAAATAATATTGTAACGGATAACTCACGTCTTAAATCAAGTTTAGCTTGACATGTTTCGGGCTAATTCGTAGCCCTTCTTCCTAGCAGCAACGCGACTCGGCGGCTGCCGCAACACGCGCACACCGAGCGCGCGCCGTGTCGCGTTGCGAGTTGCCTTGCGAAACCACGTATACAAGACCTTTATTTTCATACTTGTTACTACTTGTTAGTAAACGATTAAATTATGTCTGAAGAAAATAATAATTTCAAAAACACTGGAGAAACTTAATTAATTACTACGGGGAATATTTAACGGCTTGGGAATATTTAACGAATAAATAAATAATAGTTGATTACAACAAATATTTAGTTCTAAAAATATTGAGGTTCATGAAATGGGTTTTCCGTGTAAATGATACGTTGTAAAAAAAAATGGAATATCTGTCTTGCTCCTCCGCCTACTAGTGAGGCCAAGTTGTGCGAAAAAGCTACGTTTGAGTTGGAAAAAACCACCACCGTTGGTGGGTTCAGTTACGTTTGTGTTGGTTATTTACGTTTTTTATGTGGAGGGCGGGTTAAATTGCATGAAAAAACTTTTTTTTTCTAACTCAAACGTAGCTGTTTCGCACAACTTGGCCTCACTACTTGGCGGAGGAGCAAGACAGATATTCCATTTATTTTAACATGGACCTCCGCAAAGTAACGCCTGAATCTATACAGTATGTTATACTTTGTAACTTGACAGGATTTTTTTATTTAAGTCGATAGTGAAAAGACATTTACGAGTACTTAACTTTTAAGTGCCCGACCGGTTTAAGAATTACGCCACGAAACTCATTGTTTTTTGGCCTTTTCTAAATAAAATTAACTTGAATGTAATGTAGCTTTAAATTTTACTACTTACACAGAACAATAAAGTTGAAGGAAATAAAATTGGAGTTACAGGATGAATAATTTTGGAGATAAAAGAGTTGAAGGAAAAATTATCTCTTATAATTCTCTTTCCTTTCTGATAGCCCTAAATAAACCTTTGATAATGATCGTATTTCCCATTAATTAAATAGCGCAATATGAAACAAACCTGATAAAAATATTTGTTATCTAACGTTTTATAACATGCCTACTTGTGGTTAATAATGGTCTTAGTTATAAGCGAGGAAGCTGAAACAAATTACATACTATTTACAAAGGGTTACAACACATCATCAACTCAGAGACGGTGGAAGCGTCACTTGTTTGTTTACGCAACTTTGTACGTAAACAGCTAATAGAGAATGTCTAAAGATGGCCTAATGCTTCTGTTTTAGGATTGCGAGATTGTAGTTTTAGCAACAGTATATGGAAAATGGTTTTTAAAAACACATTAAGCATTTTTATTTTTCGCATAGTCTTGTTCGCTGTTGTTCTACCGGTAAAGATTAATCATTATAAGCCCTGAATCAGTCACCTTGTAATAAATTACGCTGTCAGCATTAAATAAACTTAACCCAGTCCCCGTTGCACTTGCAAAAAGTACTCTTACTATTGCAAAATCTTTAAAGGTTACGACTTTCGAGCTATAATACTTTATTACTCAACCGTTACTTACTATATACAACATGACAACTCCATCATTAAATTTATTCACGGTCAGAAGTCGCCAATCTATGTAATTTATTGCGTCTGTGACAGTTCCAAATTTCACTTTCTCAACACAAAAGATAGAACTTTCACCTTTATTTTTGATGCTTCCATTTTTATCACTCTCAATCAAGCTATTAATTGTTAAAAGGCCCGATACAATCAAACCGGTGATTTATTTTGTCACGCCCAATTTTTGTGCGCTGTTTTGTTTAGTAGTCGTGATTTGAATATCGTAACATGAACAATACAAAAAGTAAGAGTAAGAATGAAGTTAAGTTACGAGTATCATATACGATCGGACGATGTGGACCTTATGCCACACACAGTTGAAAATTAGTAATTCTTAAAAATCCTACCGTATTAACATATTGATTAATAGAAACGTCATAACCTTTCTGTTCCAATTAAATAGTCACTTTGCTTATAAATATTCAGTTGAACACTTTTTCGCACGTTCGCTATACGCAATGATATATTGACAACGATTTAAATAGCATTTACCTGTTGCGTTCCGTTACACGCGTGGGAGATCTAAACAAAGGCATCGCCTCTATTCAAACAAACTCGTATGAATGAATACGTTTATTAGCATAGTATTAAGTTTAGAGGCTTTTACTATTGACATAGATAAGATAGATACCTTTGACGTCGGAGTGGTAGGTAAACATGTTCAAGTCATCGTTATGGAAACATGGATAACTTCATCTTTTCAAAAGGATGTGACCAAAAGTCGATTTAAACATTAAACGAAAGTTTCACGCACGGCAACAAAATCGAAAGTAATATATCAGCCATTCTTAACGGCTTTTCACATCTCCATATGGCTTGTAAAATCGAAATGGTACATATAACGCGGTGTAAAACGGAACGAAGCACGAAAAGCATTGTTCCGGTGCTAGATTGATGGCATTGATACAACGGGCGACTAAAATAGCAGTGGTACAATCCTTACCGCTTTAAGATTAAGAGTCATGACGAGTCACTATGGATGAGTTGACGACTGTACATCGCGTGCTGACAATGCAAGGAGTCGTGGGAGAAATAGTATATGGAACATGAGAAACAATGCTTTGAAGACTGTCATTAGACAACGGGCATTAGAAGATTTAAGAGTAGCAGAAATCACTTCGATAGACTTTCGTTTAATCGGTGCGACGAGTAAGAAAAAAGTAGCTTCTTCAGTCACACTGCTGATAAGTGAGTAAAATAGTTATTTATGATACAAGTGCGGAAAGTAGGCAATTCCCAACGAGTGGCGGAGAACTTGAAACACGAGCGAAGCGAGTGTTTTGAGCCGGCACGAGTTGGGAATTTCCTACTTTCGACACGTATATCATACAACGTTTTACAATGCATTAAGCGAGGAAAAAAATCGAGGCAGTGACTACATCATTTATTTGCCATACTCGTTTTACTACAGTAGCAGGCAGTATATATACATACCGACATGCACGCCAAACCAAATTCGTTAACGTATACACTTTATTAAACCAACTTTCATAACAATCATTGACTCAGAAGATTAGAACACCTACAGCTAGCTACTAATGATAGGTAAAGGAGACTTTGTTTTAGTATCGTGATTTTTTATGATTAATTATTTTCCCTTGTTGCTTGACATTTTCCACACTTATATTGGCTAGTCCTTATCTCCTGCACGCTCCTATAACGCTAAATATCAGTGCAACCCGTGAATAAATCCGAGTAATAGTTAACTATCATCAAGTATATTTTTTATATTATGTATCTAATCTACCTTAACAAAAAGTTACCGTAAATCTGAGATTGTTTAGCTTTGGAACTGTAAATAACTCAAAATTGGTTCTAGTAGATAAAAGCAAATAAATAAGAATAAGACGTACCGGTAGATGTTATAATATCCATGTGTGTAGAAGTAAATTATTCTATCAATTTACGATGTTTATTAACTTAGGTATGTATATTATAGTTCACGTATTTCAGCATTGAGTTTGTCACTGGCAATATGTGCTTCGTGGAGGACGTAAGGCGGTGTAAAGTCAGATATAAATTCATCATTTGAACTTTTCATTTCAATTTACTTATCAATTATCAAAAATTAATTCACCGGACTGAACTCATGAACATTACTTTGGCGGGGTTTCATGACAGGCGCGAACGGGTAACCATGATTGGTTCGTGCGACGTCGTGCGCGCGCACTGGAAGCTCATTGGTTAACTTTCGAGTGCGCGCGCTTGACGTCGCACGGTCCGAATTGGACTCAAGAATTTATTTCCTTTTTTTTCATAACTTTAGACGGAATTATAATACGAGTTTACGTGAAAAAAAAATATTAATGTTCTATTTTCTGTCCCGTTTAATCTGTATTATCTTATCAGTAAATATTCAGTTGGTTGCATCAAACGTTTTATTATTTGTTCAAAGCCTAACTATAACGACTATTTAGACTTATTTTTTTAACAATAGTTTGGACATAATTTGGCAATTTAAAAAGTTACTTTACCGCACAAGTGCGGTAAGTTAAATCCATACAACTTTACAGCACACTTGTGGATGCGTGCAGGAATCACTAATTTTCTATGGATATGTTGACCCACGTCAAGAGGCACTTTCCGAGCACGTGCATTGTAAACATCTTTATATGTTAACTACGTATCTTGGCGTTAAAAGTGTGCAAGAAGCTTATTAATTTTTTTTTTAATTCTCTGCTCCAAATAGTAGATCCAATTTCAGTATGACTCCATTAAATACACGTAGATTTAAAATAATGTTCGAGACTATATATAGACCACTGAAGTTGTAGACTTCATGATAATCATCCTAATTTAGTTGATTAAATTACAAAGCAATATTGCAGCTGACCAAAATAGCCTCATTAGCCAAAGCCGGATTCAGTTCAAACAAAATTCTCCGAAATGTGATTGCAAACGACTGATGTTTAGGAAATCTCAAATCAAAAAAACTCAGGACCCACTAATGGCCAGAAACGTCAAATCGCAAGCAAAATGGAAGATAATAATGATACGAAAAATATAGTCGGGAAACTGGTTACGGACGTATGGCGTTACGGAGATACAATCCGCATCCGGACTCCATTGTGACGCGTGTATCAGGTATCCTGGTTAAAGCTGGAAAGGGACAGTAACGAGGATCAATTACAGCGAGGCAGGACCCTTAAGTTGATAATAAAGCAATGATAAAACAGTTGATTCTCGATTTAAAAGCTACGGAGGTAGAACACGAGCAGGAACCATTCCTCAATGCTTGGGATTATTTTGTCTAACACACGATAAAGTGAAGCAAAAAATTCACCCCACCAACGTTTTGAAAAATATTATATTACATTGTATAAATTTATTGTAATGCAGATACATACTCATATATTATGTCTACGGAATCTTTATACTATATCATACTAGCTCTGTTGCCCGCTAAGGATTCGTATAATATCGCGCGCCCTTAATAGGTAAACAATACAACTTTCACGGATAAAAACTATTGAATGTCCTTCTCAGGGTCCCAATTTTTTTTTATTGAATAGCTGGAAAATGTGCATGCGGGTCACCTGATGGTAAGCGATCACCGCCACCCATGGACACCTACAGTATAATTAGGACTGCGGGTGCATTTGCCGACCTAAAGAGGAGGGGGATAGAGGAGGGGGGAAGGGGGAGGGGAGTAGTTGGGCCCCAATCTATCTCCGTACCGAATTTTATCACTATCAGTTAAGTAATACTCACTTTCCTTTTTATAATTTTAGTAAAGATCCTAGTCCAACGGATGTGCATTAAGATAATCGGTTTAAATAATTTTGTAAATCTTTACCCTAAAGACTCGGGGCGATACAACCAATCTGACCCGATGAAGATGTTAGATAACAAGCTGCCCCGAAACCAAATCCAATTCCCACGCCTCCTCTAGGCAAAAGAACCTTTTTTAGGGTACAGTCTTGTAAGAAATGAAGTGTATCGTGCGGCCATCCGTCACAAGAGTGCGTGCGGCCATATACATTACCTCCCAAAGAATCTAATTTCCGAAACGAGGTATTTTTTTCGAGTCGTGACGGCTACGGAACTCATGGGTGCCGGGTGTGTCTAACGTCGAACCCAACCGGTTTAGTAGGACCAAAAAAATCTACGCAGATGAGGTCCGTTGCCGGGAGCTATCCCACCGCGTCCGTGCAATAATGATAGGGATCTAAGCAATTACTTTGGTATTAAATAATGCGCCTACAACACGGGCGTGGTTCGTTGTGAAAGCCGTGGCATTCCGAATGATGTCATCTTCTTTCATTAGAGAAACACGGTCAATAAACAGGTGTTTTGCATGACATATTGGGTGGGTTGTGTGTTGATGATTAATTGATTATGAATTTGGAATTGATACTTTTTTGAGTTCATTTTTAATTAGATATGCGGAAAATAATGATATTTTTATTTAAAACAATAAGCAATAAACCATAATACATTAAACATTTAAAAATATGAAAATAATTCATCCTCATTAAGTTTCTGTTCGTCACAAAAATGATTTCCCTCTCATTTTACATCTACACATCTACCTACTATCTACCCTACCTCAGCATAAATCATTTTCTCATCAATTGCATACATATTTATAAATACTTAGATGGTCACAAAATCTCCGTCCCTTTTATCTGTTTGTATTATATATAAGTTAGTAAAATAGTTTCCAATTCGCACTGAGTCCGATTCTGAGAGAGAACTGCGGCCCAAACACTCTTATTCCGCGAGGAGGCCTGTGCCCTAGACGTGACGCACGATGGCCGAAACGATGTTTCCTTTACTTTACCGACAATTTACCGAAATAAATACTTAAAATAAAGATAGCCAAGTCAATTTAGAGAATCGTGAATGCAAACCCAATCAAATTAATTAGAGATGCTCTTCAAGTTTTACTCGTTTTACGAGTTCAAAATGATGTCGGAAACAACGATACTACATTTGATGATAAAACTGATGTGTATCTAATTTAAATGAACTACTGACATTTTTTACCTGTCAGTGTTGTCTTTATTTCCGGATAGATTCAATCTAGGGCTCTTCAAGACTAGAATGAATAGATTGTTACTGAACCAGTGAGAACACCTTTGGCACTACAATGCACATTTCATCAGGTCAGATAAGGATCAATCACGGGTCAGCTTCATGTAAAATAAAAACCTTAATTAGATACAGAATCTTACAAAGTAAACCATTTTTGAAACCACACTAACTATCAAAGAAAAGCTTCGAAAACTAAGCTTTTTGCACGGGCTCACAAACTTATTCAGGCTTATATAAACTAATTCAACTTATTATACCTAATATTCACCATCAATCATCGTCATATCAGAATGTATCTTAAAACACCTGCGCAACACTAATTAAGAATTCGTTTAAGCAATTAACAGCACCTAAGTCAATAAAATGGGGATGTGTATGAATATTGATGGGAAATTGCAGTTAAGGTTACATAAGTATTTTACAGCTCTTTAATGTTTACAGCACCACGGCACTAACTTGATATGCGTTACAAGAATGCTGTAAGGATGCAATTATTACCGAGTAAGCTTTTTAACGACGATAACAGTAAAGTTATGGCTGATAACTGTCTTAAAGCGTTTAATACTCGGCATAGCGCTATTGACCAGCTTAATGGTAAATGTTCTTTAATTTACTTTTTACGCTGTTAAAGACAGTTTCATTAAAAGAAAAGAAGTTATTTTTAAAAAGCAACGATATTTATACACAGGTACAATGTGCATGACATATTAAGTATTGTGTATAGGACATATTGCGGTGTTCCTTTGAGATTAAGATGTCAAATTAGCAAATTAATAGGAAGATCAAAATTTAAGCACACCATTTCTAGCACCCGTGGTTACTCTGCTTATTTTGATTCATAGCGTATTATTTAGGAAAGAAACACGGCCATCTAAGTAGAAAACTATTTTTAACTATAACGGCAGAATCGGAAGATTCAAGGAGCATTCAACTACAAAACTATTTAATTTAGAAGCAATGACTCGCTCCGATGCTTACCGTAATTAGTCAGCGCTAATCGTTTTTATGTCGAAATCTTTAAAGGCTGCTACGTTTCGTACTTGATTGCTGATTGAAATGCTTATTTGAATACCGACATCAGCGTTTGATTCGACTATTGCTACTTGTACTATTACTTATTCTGTGCTATTGCAGCAGATTATTTATTACTACCTACTGCATGCAGGTTCCGGAAATCGATCTAACATGTATGTAAACAACGTATTAACTACTTCAATCTTTTGCCTAGCGAAGCCTTTTATAGTTATCGATGTACTCATCCATACTAATATTATAAACGCGAAAGTGTGTGTATTTGTATGTTTGTCCGTCTTTCAGGTCGAAACGGAGCGACGGATCGACGTGATTTTTGGCATAGAGATAGTTTATGGATCAAAGAGTGACATCGGCTACTTCTTAACCCTGAAAAATGCACAATTTCCGAGGGAATAGCGCGCGATAACCGAATCCCACCCACGCGGGCGAAGCCGCGGGCAAAAGCTAGTTAGTTTTAAAGGATACCAGAGCTCTAATGTGCCTATTTGCGGAATGGTCCACTAACGGCTTAAGATGAGAGACTTATGCTGAGCTTTTCGAATTTTAAAGTTCCTGTTTAGTTCCATGTATTTATTAAATATGTAACAGTACTTAATCATGTTTTTCGGTAATATATTCTTCAGTGCGTCATGTATGTCTTGTATTTGTTTTGCAGGTGGTAGGATCTTGTCCATGGTCCGCCCGGATTGCTACCACCATCTTGCTCGCTAATCCTGCCATGAAGCAGCAGTGCTTGCACTGTTATGTTTGGGCGTGGAGAGCAAGACAGCCGGTGAAATTACTGGCACTTGAGGTATCCCATCTTAGGCCTCTAGGTTGGCAACGCATCTGCAATCCCCCTGGTATTGCAGGTGTCTATGGGCGGTGGTGATCTCTTACCATCAAGAGACCCACTTGCTCGTTTGCCATCCAGTCGAATAAAAAAAATGTTTGTTTTGATGGCGTTAAATAAATGTATTTTCTTTCGTTATTTCTTTTTTCAGTGTACACTTTGAAAAAAGCAAGCAAGACTACGACTGGATTCATGATGAAACAAAGGGACAAATTGTGAGTCTTGCAGTGCAATATGCAAATGGAGACGACAAAAGATCGATCACACGCGTCGGTGCGTGAGATGAATATTAATACGAAGATACAGACATACAACAACTGTCACCTACCTAACAGCTATCACATATAATATCGTTTCTAATTAAGCACCTACTTCGGTAGGTACTTGATTAGATATAGTCATCAAAGTGTCTACGAAGCCTTTATCGCTGAATGCCTATTACCTAACCTCGACGTTGTTGGATAGATGAAATATATAACTGTACTGTATATGTACTTATGGTTTTAGAGTGAGGGAAAATCCAAGTCCCAGTTTCAAAATAATTTCAAGAAATTTTACAAAAAAAAAATATAAATCAGACCAGTACAAAGTCTAGAATAGTAGGCGTAGACTAACATTCTTCATAGAATCACTTAAAATCCACCTGTAACCGTTTATATTTGTGTAGCCTCTGCGATCATTATCAATTAAACACAAGTAGGTACCTACTCAACTTCTATGGCAATTAAAATACTGGGCTGATAGGGTAAACCCACTAAAACATTCTCAGAATACGCTAGCGTCTAATACTCGTACGTGAACGGAAAACAATTTCTACAAACATCTGTATCAACATGACTTATCTCCGCACACGATGTAAAACGCATAACACAGCATATTTTTTTGTTTGTATTATCACAATGATAACATCTTCCACACACGAGGACACTACGTTTACGGTTCGTAACAAAGCCTTATTTGTTTTTTTTTACTTCGTAAACCGCATTTCCGAACGGCACATATACGAAGAGAACCATCGCTCCTTGAAATGCATCTTTACTTCATTTATCAAGGGTTTGAAATTGAATGAAGGTGGTGCAAGAAATAAAAGACGATCGGCTGTGGTTCCAATGACTTGAGAGGGGAAGGAGGCATAGTTAAGGTTGTCAACTGTGTACAAAAAAACAGGTGCTTATAAAATTGAGTCGTTCCAAAGGCCTTAAGATTTAAAAAATTACAACTATTGTAGTAGTAGGTAAGCTGGCGGAGGCTACTAAATTCGAAAATCGAAGATCGTATCATACTATCGCGCTCACTCTCATATTAAATCCTATTAGAGAAAGCGGGACGGCACGGTACGAAGATTGAAATTTGAACTTTGTAGTATAAGACCTGGTACGAGTACCTACAACAAACTAGGTCATACATAGAATTTCGAAACCGGTTTGAATCCTGCTTATTTGGTCAAGTCACATCCCATACAAAAAAAAACATGTATTTACTCAAAACTCCATACTTATTTCACAAGAAAAACCATTTTTGTTTCGGCAACTGTTCAGAATGTAATAAGGGGTCAGCTTTTTTAATGGAAACAGGGGGCTACTACGAAATTCGAAAATCGTATCGTACCGTCCTTCTCGCTCTCGTATTAAATACTATTAGCGTCAGCGGGACGGCAAGATACGAAGTTTGAATTTTGCACTTCGTGGTATTGGGGGAGTACGGGTTCTCTGGCAACCCTACCCCAGGATGGTAGGGACACGGTGCGCGCACGCATTCAAAGAAGCCGCAAGATAGATCTTTTGTCAAAGGACGCGCAGAGGAAGTTTGATATTGTATAGGTTCTTTTTACCCGACTGCCCGAAGGACGGTTATTGAGTCAGGTTTCCATTTAAATGGCTAAGTAGATGATGAATGTTGATTTGCGTCCAGTCAATAACCCAGGTTCAGTAGTAGATTTATTACCTATGGACACAAAGTGTTTTAAAAGTGTACATATATGGAATATTTCTATACAATTCTGGAAGTTAGGAAAATACTCGTAGTTCAGGAGATTGTTGAGCTCATTCGATTTGAAAGGTTTGTACGCCGTACACTTTGATTGAACACCGACCAATATATTGTCAAACAAAATTAAAGGTCCTAAAAAATTTCAAGCGTTTCAATCAAACTAACCCCATGCTGAAATATTTCAGATTAATTAATTTTGAGATACCATAACATAAGCTATTTGTGTGGAGTTCCCTTATGTTGTAGACATTCCTCCATTACGCACGAAGCGGTTTGCCTCTACTTTCATTATGCGGACGGCTAAGGAGTGGAACTCTCTACCGAGGTCAGTTTTTCCGGAACGCTATAATCTAGACATCTATAAGGTCAAAGTGAACAGACACCTTCTAGGCAAACGTGTACCATCTTAGGCCTCATCTTCGCCTTCCATCAAGCGAGATTGAGGCCAAACGTAAGCCTATATTTTATATTTAAAAAAAAACTCTGTTGTCTTCTATACTTATGTGCCAAATAGATTAAGAAGCAATGTATTTAGAAGTGTTATGAGCCTATATAATATCTATCAGTCTGAACGAGCAGGGAACGATTTTTTTAATAATCAAATGGACATAGTTTATACTGTAAACCTATACCATAAAGTGATGTCTTGCAGTTAACCTTCCATTCGACAATTAACAGAGCAACGAAAAAAAAGTAGACACGTCATAAAAAGTTAAAACAGGCGAAACCTAAAATTTATCTATATAAACATAGCAGTTATGTGATTGATAGGGAGAGGCCTATGTCCAACAGTGGACGTCCTACGGCTGATATGATGATGGTGATGAAACATAGCAGTCAGGAACGTGTTGGTGGCATCACGAGGAAGAAGGGAAAAAAAGTCACACATAAATAAATTTTCTTCATTTTAATCTTTGACTCAACAGCGATTGATGATCTCATTTTGCATCCGCTCACATGGCGCCATACAAAAGAGCATTTCTGAGTCACAGAAATAATGACCCTTTTTATACTTTGCGTAAGCCAAAAGTTTGCCTTGAAATTAAACAATCATGTGGCTCTCGCGTTGATGTCTAATGTATCGTAGATGTTGATACAACCTATAATCAATTTGAAGCAATAAATGAAACATTATTACGTGTAGGTATATCGCCTTCAAGGGTAAGTAACTATAGTCCAATGTATTTTGTAACAGCAAGTAAAGCTGTTCATGGAATTAAGTATGAATGCAGTACGTTATGTACATTTTTTTAATAACTATTCGAATCGAACATTTTAAATTTTCTTAAGCTTAGGTATCACAATCAGGTTCCTTTGGGCGAAAGAATCCGGAATACGGAAATTCGTCAAAGAACTAAAATCACTGACATAGCTGGAAAAATATGCAAGTTGAAGTGGCAATGGGCGGGCCAAATCGCTCGAAAAACAGATAACCGTTGGGGGAGAAAAGTTCTCGAGCGGCGACCACGAACCGGAAGACGAGGTGTTGGCAGGCCTCCTACCAGGTAGACAAACGACATCGTGAGAGTTGCGGGAAACCGGTGGATGCAAGTGGCGAGTTGTCGTTCATTGTGGCGGTCTAAGGGGGAGGCCTTTGTGCAGCAGTGGACGTCTTCCGGCTGATGATGATGATGATGAGGTATCACAATCTTTAAACATTCTTAATGTATACATTTTTTAAAATATGTACGTACTCTACAATTTATACTATTATTGATTCTAAAATACCATTCGAAAGGACTTAAAGTAAATGTACATAATTATTAGAGCACAATAGAAGGGAAGTTAGAAAATTACCCTCTTAAATTACCTAAACATCTAAATGCTTGTTCTACTCCGTGGGAATTGTCTAAGATTCGCCGTCGACTTAATTAATGTGTGGCTATCTATAACAGCTAAGGGCCTTCCCTGTTCCCATCCCAGTTGGTTTATTGTGCGTATGGGTTGGTGCCGCTATAGACCAAGAAGTTTGTTCTTTATGGTGGAAAAACAAGCAGAGCAAGGCTAGAGTGAGTAAGCTGTTACTGAACCAGTGAAATGCACCTTTGGCCTCTGCTAAACTTTTTAACAGGTGAGATAGGGGTTAAATTAATCTGTAAAGTTTTCGAACTAATAAGTTTGGCATTCCATTTATAGTTTGTTTGGTCACGCTTTTGTCATGTGCAATGTGCCTTTCAATTCGAAATAAGTAAAAAGCCTTAAGTCATGATCATGATGCCTGTCGCTGATACAAACCTAACACAAGTTTTATACTAATGATTAATTTTCATTAAATCACTAATTCGTTTAATGTGTAACATCCACTTGCAGGCTTTTTAATCTAGGTTTAAGTAGTCTCAAGTCATGACAGATCCATACAAGAACTGTCAGTTTAAACCTTAAATCGAGATTTTAAAAAGCCTACAAGACATTCCAAATGAGGTAGGTACAGTCGCCATCAGATATATGGTAGCGGCCAAGGTACTCAAATATTTCGGAGCAACATTCAATTTCAATATATTAGTTACGATAGATAAGGTCTATTATATCGGACCATATAATTCGCCATAAATTTGGGAGCAGCGACTTTTCAATTAATTCGTGACATACAATAAGATAAATATATCGTAACAAACAGATCGTCAATGGTATCTGAGCAGTCAGGGTGGTCATAAAGATCGGATCATTTATGGAAAATGTACCTTAAGTTTGTGTAATACAATTTAAAATAGTTAAGGTTGGACTCATGAAAATAAGGTTTCAGACAGGCATTGATACTATATGTTATCATTAATTTAAATTTAGAACGAAATGGTTTGTGGTGGCATTCATCGAAAAGAGTGTGTGTGGATTTGTCATCGTGACAAATATAATTCCGTCTTTTTCGAATTAGATATTTTTTTTTTAACAAAACTAAATGCCTTAAAAACGTTGTTTCGACGCAATGTCAAAATTGGCGGGCGTAGAATGAGAAGCTTAATTTCGTCAAATTATGTCAGATACTTTATGGCGTAATTGATAGTCCCTTGACTATTAAAGCACAAAGTCATGGGTTCAAATCTGATGCAAGTAAATACGTGAATTGTGTTTCTCTTTTTTGATTTCTTTGGATGTAAATAACATTATTATCTATCGATAGAACTCAAGTAGATAGTAACGAATTCAAATGTGTAGGTACTATGACAGAGATTTACAGTATATTTTTCCATAAATGTTCCGATCTTTATGACCACCCTGACTGCTTCGATACCATTGACGATCTGCTTGTTACGATATATTTATCTTATTGTATGTCACGAATTAATTGAAAAGTCGCTGCTCCCAAATTTATGGCGAATTATATGGTCCAATATTATAGACCTTATCTATCGTAACTAATATATTGAAATTTAATGCTGCTCCGAAATATTTGAGTACCTTGGCCGCTACCATATATCTGATGGCGACTGTACTAGGTACCAGTGGCGAAGCGTCCATATAAGAACCCTATTCCCATCGGCTTGCCAAATATTTACAAAATAGGACTACAGGACATACATGATTTATGAAAGATAGATGCGATTTTTGCTTCGGCTTTACCACGAAAATATCTGAAGCTACGCCACTAGTAGGTACAAATTGTAAAGTCACATGTGGAGTGAGCCTTCGTGTCGCGTAGCTCCACAGACTAACAATGTCCATGGCATGCTGTTATTACACGTACATGCAATTATATTTTATTAAGCTTTGTGCTTATTCAGTGGTTCTGTCGTAGGCCAATAACTTTAAGCAATAGGCATTTTAGGGTTGTAAATAATAAATTTCGACTATATTTTCGGGGAGTAACACGAAAAAATGTGCTTAGTTTAACTTCACTATTTTAGTACATTTCCTCCTATGGTCTACATGGTTAAAACAAAATACAAAGAACATATGACGGCCAGATGGCCTAGTGGTTAGAGAACCTGACTACGAAGCTTGAGGTCCCGGGTTCGATTCCCGTGTCGGGGCAGATATTTGTATGAAAAATACGAATGTTTGTAATTTTTCTTTATTCTCTGTGTATCTGTTTTCTGTATCGCTTACTATGTCTGGTGTACAATAAAGAGTCTTTATATTGTATTGTATTGTTTGTTCTCGGGTCTTGGGTGTTTAATATGTATTTAAGTATGTATCTATCTATATAATTATATTTATGCGTTGCTTAGTACCCATAACACAAGCTTTGCTAAGCTTACTTTGGGACTAGGTCAGTTGGTGTGAATTGTCCCGTGATATTTATTTATTTATTTTATTTATATGAACACGAGAAAGCTCCGAGGAAAAGTGAAAGAAGATCTGGAAGATTTGATTGCTTATTCATCCATAAGGAACAGACGGATGAATAATAATAATACCTAGTTATTTAACCTTTATGGTTTTCCTTAAAACATTTATGATATGATATTCGTCAAAGGAAAATCCTAACAAGGCGACCCAACAACTCATTCTCAAACTACCTATAAAACTGACTTTCATTTCTATCTTAATAAACTTTATCACTATGAAGTTAAGGTTCAAATCCCAATCATCCTCTACTTTCCTCTCTCGATACTTTAACATAGAACCTACACAGTCATTTATGTGACCGTTGAAAAACTAAGACAGGTTGATGTACCAATCGAGATACGTGCAGCGTTAAGATGAATCAGAAAGGGACAGCGCGACACAATCCAATTAAAGCAAGAGCGAGATAACCGTCGAATCGTTTCCAATGATGCCATTCGTTTTATCACGATCCTAAGTGACAGTTAGTTAGTTTTTAAGTGGACAGAGCAAATAAATATAGCACTGCGGTAGTCTTTTATTTTTAATGCCCCCGTGGAAATATTGCACTGAAGTTCTGTGTTATTTCATTTAATTAATTTGTATTTATTGATTGTTAGCTTAATATTTATAATATTGATATAACTGTATTTTATCCAGACGACCGGTAGTCGGTAGCAACGCCAGGTGCAATGCATGATAATTACTTACTTATTCACATGTAATATAAATGTCTAGCGAGCGACGGATCGACATGATTTTTGGCATAGAGATAGTTTA
This sequence comes from Choristoneura fumiferana, assembly GCF_025370935.1. Classification (NCBI taxonomy): domain Eukaryota; kingdom Metazoa; phylum Arthropoda; class Insecta; order Lepidoptera; family Tortricidae; genus Choristoneura; species Choristoneura fumiferana. The sequence goes on from NC_133484.1 coordinate 7,652,345, forward strand.
TGGGCCAGAGAGTGACATAGGCTAATTTTTATCCCGGCAAAATGCACAGTTCCCGAGAGAACAGCGCGCGATAACCGAAAACCGGATGCCACGCGGACGAAGCCGCGGGCAAAAGCTAGTAAAATATAAAGAAAGATAAGTATCTTAATATTAGTCTTACCCTTACACTGGATTTTTGTATCGATATTTTAACACCCTCATTGTGTACTTATAAATAAAAAATTGTATGAAATTCCCTAAAATCTCAGTTGGTTTACGCGAACAAAGCAGTGGATAAAAGCTAATACGTCAATATCACAAATAAATAAACACCCGCATAATATTTCAAACATTAGTTACATAACCACACTGCACTACTGAGCCCATTAAGTAACCTAAGTAGTTGTTGTGTCAACAGTAACTCGAATTGCCATTCTGGATTAATACAATACAAACAAAATGTCATAATAAATGATAATTTAGCTACGCACGACTCCGTATTCCGAACATAAATTTGGATTAAACTGTACCTTAATTGGGAAAGAAATAGTTTTATGATAATGATGGCTTGTGTCGAAATTTTAATGGAGTTCCTTTTCTTTGACCGACAGACTTTTAAGTAATTAGACGATTTGTCATAGAGTCATAAATTAATAGGCTATATCAATTTTATAAAGAGGACTAGGACCAGAGTTTACTTCAAAATGTGATTCGAAAAAGATGACATCCCCTATATTTGAAATATAGAGCAGAAAAGGTTTGTATCGAAATAATTGTAAGGGCCAACTGTTTTAGAGAGTTCGGTGTCAAATTTCGGCCCCACGCCGGATATTTTTTAAAGCATAGTAGACCAAGAAGCATGAGGGCCACCTGATCGTAAGCCATTGCCGATTTACTTGCAAACAAAAAATAAAAGACTAACTTTTTTATAAATTCCATTTGAAATTTACCACGAGCTTTGCGGTGAAGGAAAACATCGTGAGGAAACCTGCACAAACCAGCGAAGCAATTCAATGGTGCGTGTGAAGTTCCCAATCCGCACTGGGCCCGCGTGGGAACTATGGCCCAAGCCCTCTTGTTCTGAGAGGAGGCCTGTGCCCAGCAGTGGGACGAATATAGGCTGGGATGATGATGATGATGATGATGATGAACTTTTTTATAAACCCCCCTTATTATAGTATGATCTCATGCAATGAAGTTAAGACAGTTTTCGTGTCACATAATGGAACCCATGTTTGTTAACGAAATCTCACTCTTGACTAGCTCATCTATAAGTCAAATGCTTATTCAGAACATAAAAATAAGACATGTGGGCGAGGTGCAAATTGATCAATTCATTCAGCGGTCATCAATAAATCATGATTTCTTTTCTTATTTGGGTTATGATTATACAATTATTGCGGATTCTCACGATCGTTGATTTGCCAAAGGAGTTTCTTAATTGGTCTTAAGCGTAACCAAATCTTAGGATGGTGTAAAGGTTAATTGCTAATAATTACTCAAGTGATAAAAGTTATGGTTAAGAAAGCTAAAACCAAACATCTCCATCGCAACTACACTCTCAGATCAGATATAGTGACGTGGAGTGAACTAAGAAAAGAGCGTATCGCAAGTCATGCCAACCTTCCACTGCTAGCGGAGGGGACTCCGTAAGGAGTCCGTCAACTTGCGATGGCGAACTGTGTAGATGTGCTTCCTTTGATTGAGAAGTCATAAGCTTGTTACTCCGGTCCGATTTTGCACCTATGTTTCCGCTCTTTACCGTTTATTAGAGGAAGGCGGGCATTAGGTATGTCTTAAAGTTGATGTACACAAACCAACCTTACTAACTACTACGAGAGCGTTTTTTAACCGCAATGCAGGCTATATTACCATGATTACCATAAGCACCAAACGGTTCTCTATTTTATTTCCTAGTTCAACATCCCATTTGTCAGACTTCAATAACATATCAACATTAAATTCGAGAATGACAATGACTGACAACAAGGGCAGACAATCACTAGAACAAAGCGGATCGGATTCTTTTATAATTGTGCAAGCGATTGGAATGGTACACAATTATAATAATCAATAAATAATAACTACATACAACAATCAGCTAATAAGAACAACAATCCTCGCATATCTATATTTTTTCTCAGACTAAAACACTTGATCGTAACAAAAAAACTAAGTAGGTACCTGTTTTATTTTTAACGTGTCGCAATCGAATCCAACACCTTTTCCACAACTTTTTCCTCTTAGTGGCCAGTACCGTAATAAGCCATTTAAAACAATGAGGTCGGGTGGCCATTTCAAATGTGCTTAAAATAATGGTATTGCCAAATCCTAACTACCGTAGTGTATTATACACTCAAAAAGTTAAATTTGGTAACTTTGGTATCAAGAATAGATTTTCAAAAGCAAGTGTGTTGCGTACAAGTGCCAGCTTGAAGGACGAAATATCAACTGTCATCCATGGCATTAATCAAAACTGATTTTCAAATATGTAAATCCATAGTAATGCTAGGGGTGTTTCACAAAACAGGTGGCACGTCATTTTATTTAAACCAGTCTTATTCAGTAAAAGTGCGTCCTCACTCCGCTTTTTGTCCTCGCTCCACGTAAAGGTCGACAACTATCTATCAACACCTATCTCGCTTTTGTCTGGCCGAACCGCCCGTGTACCATTGAAATACGATCGATTCTCAATAAGAACCTGCGGCTGTTTGAAGTAAATCGTCTGAGATTGAATACTTCAAGAGTTTGCCAACAATGGTAATTCAACCTCATGAATAATGAGGCGGGGTCTATGGAACGATCTAAGTCGCCAACTTAACGAGATCAACTAGATAATATACAAGGCCGTTCGAACATTTAGTTGCATTTCCATTTCGGTTTCACATCACACGTTATACCTATATAGGTAACTATTTTCATAACACAATGTTGAGTTCCTTGGCCACATTTTTACGGTTACTTAGGAGAAAAACACACTTTATCGTGTCTCTAACAACTCATTGGCGTGAGAAAACGACACATGAGTGCCCGTATCCGCAAATTATTACTTTTACAGTTAAGTCGCAAACAACAAAATTATACCTACTTGAAGCCAAATACGAGTAGGTATATCTTACAAAACCACTTCAATTATTGGAGTGCTACTACAGCGCACGAGTGGCTTCAAAATAAGGCTAAAAGCTTGAAAGTAATGGAATTGTTTCATTCATTCCAGGCTTTAGAAATTTTAAGATTTAAAAGAATTTCTTTGCTCACCCGCGACCTTATAAATCTTATAATAGCTAAGTCAGTCACAAGGTCACGCGCGGGTGAGCAAAGAAATTCTGTTAGCTTATTGATATGGACCTCCGCAAAGTAACGCCTGATTCAATAAATTATTTTTAAATCGCTTATGGCTGCCTAACCTACTTAACGAGATTTTCGTTTTACCTTCCTACTCTACTGTAGGTATCGGCTGTAGAGAAATTTTGGTTTTTTTTTTTATTAACTATAGGTACGTAAATTATACCAGAACCACGGCACGCGTCATCGTGAATGATACCCTATATTTGGCGTGATGACCTATATTTGTTTTTAAATGGACTTTCTGATATGCATAATTTTATGAGTAATAAAACACAAAAATAGATCAATTCCCTTTCGTACTCGTATTAAGCGTAGCTCAGTTAACTATTCTGTGGTTGATCTTGAATATCATGTTACAAATTGTTCTTGTTTATGATAAATTAATTTTTTGTAATGTTATTTTTTCTTGTCGCTGTTCTTAAAGGGAATTTTACAATGCACGTCGAAACTGTAATAAAAGATATCCAACATAACTCGCAGTTTTGAATAGAACGCCTCCAAGTGTTTTTTAGCATTAGTAAATAGCTTATGAGATGTGCCGATATGATACAGTACAGGATTTTAAAGATTCTAAAGAATTATTATACACTTGATTCACTGCAAACCACAACACATGAAAATTGCAGATTCGTCATATCTGAACAGAGATATTCCGTAACAAGCATCGTCAGCAAAACAAATTCTAGACTCACAACAAGTTCAGTCATTAAACTTCCGGGCCGATGAAATCCTAAATCGAATGTACCAATAAAACTTCCAAGGATTGTTAGTTATTTCATTCTGTAGGTGTATATAGTATCTGTAAACCGTGCGCATGAATAATATAAATTAATAGATTTTTGTCTGGAACTATCGTTAATTGACGCCCTTAACAAAACCGGTCGCTTAATTTACTTTTCTATTATACTCACAAACATCCAACAAACGAAAAGGGTTACGCATTTCATAACCTGACGTAAACGCAGTCGTGCCACCTACGTGAAATATTTATATTATGCCCCTATAAGTACAAAATAATTTAGATAGTAAGCCTGGTCATTGTTTGTTGTATTAAACTTGGTTACGTGAGTTGTTACATGGTCTTTTAAGTCACGCGAACTCGCAAAATACCGGTGACATACTTGTTTAACACGCTGTAATGCGAAACTATGATTGTCAATTCTTTCTTTTAGACTAAAATGCAGTGTTGTTATTTATTATTTCGGTCATTGTAAGGCGCAATGATCACACCACACGTTTGCAGGAAGAGTGTTCAGTGGGTTTAAATTCTTTGTTCTCTCTAAATTTAGTATTCTTTGGGATTAGTAAAACTTCAATAAGTACATGTATATACATCGTTTTAATGTGAAAGAAGCAACCGCAAACCAATTTTTTTTAGAATCCTGGCTAGCAATTGCCGACTGAAAAAAAAACACCGTGATTGTTTCAAAGCATTCAGAACCTTAGAAATAAAAAATATGCAGAGGAAGAACTTTTGGCGTAAATTGGATCCAATACCGTTGCATCGCAGTTACAACCACAGCTTGAGCTTTGTCTTTTGTTTGATTTCCAGAACTGCGGAAATTCCACAAATAGACTTATTATAATAATTACATCACTTGACCAAATGATATCATTCTGACATTTGTTAATCAGCAATACAGCCGCTCCTTCGAGCAGTTACATGCCATGTTTTCTAAAAGCAAGATTTATCGAGTACAATCGAACCCAGAAGTCAGGTCGTGCTGTTAAATTCAGATATATTACCATTATTCACGTTATTCACGGCTTATGAACAGAGCGCTATGGTAATGTACTGTTTCGTTGAACTTAATTTTGCCAAGCTAGTTGTGTTAGAACAAATGACAAATGGTTGATAAGATCCGATTACTTTCAGAATAAACAAACGTGTCATCCATCATCTAGTCTAGTGTTTCTGTTCCAATTCCAACGTCAATTATACAAGCTGCCATATCTATTTTGTAATACTGACTGGACATTTGTTGTAATTTTGTTGCATACAATGTATGTCTTCTCTAACAGCCTCATATTTCTCGCTAACATTGACTGCTTTAATATAATACATCACTTTCAAAACAACTTTGTTTTGAACAAAACTATTTCTTATTTACCAAACAATAGGCGGCTCGAACAATCAAATTCAAACATAGCTAGCGTCGTGATTTCGCACTAATTATCCAATTTGTCAAACCGTCAATTCTGTTCTGGTACTCCTTTTGCTTTTCCAAGGATATATAGTCAAGTCAAGATCATCAGCAAAGATTGCTAATGTATGCCGTACTTACCATTAAGTCAAGCTGATGATTCCTGAGATGAAAAAGATTAGTTCATTTTAACGTTAGGTAGTGTACCTTACCGGTCCCCGTAACCTAGTAACGTTTTGATATCTTCTCTTCAACTGATCTTGGATTACTGTTACAAAGTTCATGTTCTGTATACTAGATTTATGTTCATGCCTATATTTTGTCCGCTAAAAAGTTACTTTCTTTACTCTTTATTTTCCTCTTTATATCCCGAAGTAATTGTGAAGCGAAGGTAGCAAGGAACTAGCTCCGTTGTCCCGGACACAATTCGACGATATTTATTCCAAGGCCGTGTTAAATTCACAGAGCTGTCACATTGGATAAATTAAGCCCCCCGTCCCACTTACAAAGGCTGTTGCATTCGGCCTTAGCTGCATTCCTCAACAGGTTAGATCAGTTTAACAGTTTAGGTTCAGATATAACAATGCGATTGCGACAACACATGATCTCTCTATTCCAGAATGAATATTTCAAATTCCGTCAATCCTTTGAAACGGGAACATTACCTTAACCAGTAAATAATAGACTTACTTGCTATTTAAGTCCAATTTAAACTGGTCTGGGTGGAGCTTAAGATTAGTGCAGTTTGCTGACTTTAATAGTAGGTACTTAAACACGTGAAGATTTAGAACTTGGTATGTAGCCACCAGTAGTGTCCAAATGTCGAAATGTTCGAGGCATAAAAATGACGTTTAGTGCTTTCGGATTTTGTAAGCGCTGCTGCATACACTACAAATACTATGACTTATTCTGTGCTACTTCGTGGATTCTTATTGTTATAAATTATGAAGTCTAATAAACAGCATGATCGACATTACGTGTCGAATCGGATAAGCGTGTTCTCTATAATCGGTTAAATATTCTTTGCTTTGACATAAAAATTCTTTCTACCACTTCAACAGCCTTAATAGAAATGTTATTTCTTTTTGCTTTTAGTCGTAGCTTTTAGTACAACATTGTAAAAACTATTATATTTGAATACCACGACGAAAATACCGTTTCAACTACGAGATTTCTCACAAGGGTCATAGAAGGTAATAAGCGATATCTTAAGTATCACAGAGCTGATAGTCAAGAAAGGAAAATGTAGAATTCTCAGTGGAATTTATACCTTATCCTCTGCGTTTTTATCGAAGCTTCTTTCCATATAATACACAAAAAGGGTTAGTACTTTTTGCTTCAACTTGGCGTTTTGTTTTGATGCTATCTAGTCCCCGTTTACAGACTTAAATGGAGATTTGTGGGCTCGCTGCCCTCTGATATTAATCGTATGAAATATAATGCTATGATTCTGCGTAACTTTACGTTTTGTACCTACCTACTCTAAAGGCTTACTGAGTATGCCATACCATACCGCGCCTTTGTGAACTCAACACATTATCCACTATATATCTGTTTATTGTCTGTATTTCGTAGCAATAAGTCACAGGTCGTTTTTAGGGTTCCGTAGCCAAATTGGCAAAAATGAAAAAACGGAACCTTATGGATTCGTCATGTCTGTCTGTCCGTCCGTATGTCACAGCCACTTTTTTTCCGAAACTATAAGAACTATACTGTTGAAACTTGGTAAGTAGATTTATTCTTTGAATTTCACACAAAAATAGAAAAAAAAATTTTTGGGGGTTACTCATACTTAGAATAGAACTGAAACTCAAATTTTTTTTACATCAAACCCATACGTTTGGGGTGTCTATGGATAGGGCTTCAAAAATGATATTGAGGTTTCAAATATCATTTTTTTCTAAACTGAATAGTTTGCGCGAGAGACACTTCCAAAGTGGTAAAATGTGTGTCCCCCTGTCACTTCTAAAATAAGAGAATGATAAAACTGAAAAATATATATGATGTACATTACAATGCAAACTTCCACCGAAAATTGGTTTGAACGAGATCTAGTAAGTTGTTTATTTTTAATACGTCAGAAATCGTAAACCGCAAATCAACTGCAATCCCTGGTGTTGCAGATGTTTATGGGCAGTGGTGATCTCTTAACATCAGGAGACCCACTTGCTCCTTTGCCATGCAGTCGTTTAAAATAATAATAATAAAAAAACTCAAATATAAAAAAAATGTGTACGGAACCCTCGGTGCGCGAGTCCGACTCGCACTTGCCCGGTTTTTTTTTAGATATTATTTAGGTTTCTTTTCAGAACAGTATTCCCATTCGATATGCTAGATTAAGCTAAAATGGTTGTAGATATAAAAAAAATATTGTAGTAACATTATCTGTCATTTATCAAGCGATGCGTGACTAATATATGAGTGTTAGAAACGAATTTAATCACCTTCATTGTTATTTGGCACGAAGTGTATTAGTTAGTGAGCTATGTGAAGGAAATAGTGCAAGGGCATCCTTTTCAACTCTATACGACTCTTTATGCACTTACCTTACCTACACATAAAGGTCAGATAATGTGATACTCTTATAATGAATAGATAGAGTAGATATTATTTTCAAGTGCCACTTTAAACTGTCACATTTTTGTACGGAAAGGTTTGTAGTTCTTGTTTCATCTATTTTCTATTCTTCGTCTGCTCTCGATACATCTGAAATAAGTCGACAGTCGATGCGAATAAAATCGTACCTAAAACAGAGGTTTCCAGGTGATTTCGAAATATGATTTTGCGACTTCCAACCGCTATATTTGTGGTTCTCAGTTTAAGATTTTAGGGTAAATTTAACGACTTTTATTTCGACTAACTTTAAAAGTGTATGTTTGTTTTAGAACCAAAAGAAATATACACTTTTAAAGTTCGTTTATTTTGGTGTTACTGGAGAAAAATATCCGAAATATTGTATACTTGCGGCGGGCGCGCAATTAATTACTTCGCAGACAAAATCGCAGGCAACGGCTAGTATACGATATAAAATCGTCAATCCCAATATAGTTGCGTTGTATGATGTCAACACTCGACCCTGTATAAGGCTTCCTCACCTCATAAATGATCTTAAGATAAAGGTGGGTCGGACTGACACGTAAGACAGACAAGAAGACTAAGGCGTATCCGCGCCGTCGTTTCTGCAGGTGTCTATTGCAATTTTGGGATCTTGCTTTTTATAACAAACCAGTTATCCGACAGTCGTTTAATCTCGGCTTAGTATTGTTGTGGTACCGTTACAGCAAATTCGGTTTAGTGAAACACTTTAAGGAGTAGCACTGCAGTGACGACCAGATGGCCTAGTGGTTAGAGAACCTGACTACGAAGCTTGAGGTCCCGGGTTCGATTCCCGTGTCGGGGCAGATATTTGTATGAAAAATACGAATGTTTGTTCTCGGGTCTTGGGTGTTTAATATGTATTTAAGTATGTATCTATCTATATAATTATATTTATCCGTTGCTTAGTACCCATAACACAAGCTTTGCTAAGCTTACTTTGGGACTAGGTCAATTGGTGTGAATTGTCTCGTGATATTTATTTATTTATTTTATTTATTTATTTTAGTGTTAGGAGTTCAATACATATTATCTTTGTTTTAAAATAGGTAGGTGACTAAGGCTGATGCGCACCAGCTGCGTGTGCGTGTCATCTGATGTGCATCGGCCTTAAAGAGAGAAGCATGATTTACCGCATCTTGCAAGTAAGGTTACTATTTAGATAATTTAAAGAATATTTTAAGGCCGGTTCGATTTAAAATGATTAAAACAATAAGTAAGAAGCGACACTAGCAGTAACTATTGCCGAATGCGTTTAAAAATATACCTACTGAATGTGACCCGAAACCTTCAATAATTTTAGTTACTCATAACATCGCGTCAAAAAAATCGATTACAATTAGGTAAGTAGGTACGCCTATATCTTTCTATTTAATGTCCTGAGCTAATATTTTTTTATTTGCCTGAGTTTATGTAAGCTAACAAAAACTGGTTTCGATAGTAAAACCCCGATTTCGTTATGGGTGGTGGAATAAATGCCTACGCGTACCGAAAAAAAATACCTACCTGCTAGTTAAATACGTATCTTGTGAAGATAAACATTGTTAGCGGTTTTAAAATATGCAATTACACGCTATTCAATGAGGCAGGTGTATTGAAAGTATGTTGGCAGAAAAGGTCAAAATCGAATGATTAATTTTGTATTGATATTTAGGTACAGGTGTTGTCGAGGATAGAATGTTGCTTTTAAATTTAGATATTTTTCCTTTGTTAGTAAATATACTTGTATCAACTGATAAAAGTATAGACTATAGTAGGTAAGTACAGTGGCGTTCAGGTAAATTGGGCGAGGTAGATGCTTATATATTTACTAGCTTTTACCCGCGGCTTCGCACGCGTAAACTATTCGGTCTGGTAGTTGCAATTGAAATTTTCGGGATTTTACAAAATTCCCCTGGAAATTTCCAAAATTTATATCGTGGTCTTCATTGAGGTTGTGTTGTGAATAACTGTACAAAATTCAAGACTCTAAACCCAGTGCTAAAATTTCAAAAATTTTCCCTATACAAATTCAAATTCATATCATTTATTCAGTGAATAAGCCGCAATGGGCACTTTTACACGTCATTTTTTTAAATATCAGCACTTTTGGAAAGACCATCATAGCCAAGAAGAATGCGCCGCAAGAAGCTTGGCAGAAAGTCATTTTTTCAAAATAAAATAAGTACAAATAAAATACTTAAAAACTACAGTAAGAATACAATTAAAGAAAAAATTACAAAATAATAATGACAATAATACACGGATGTGTGGGGTCCCTTAGTTACAAAACTATCCCGTGGAAATATCGGGATAAAAAGAAGCGTATGTGTTATTCCAGACGTCCGGCTACCTACATACCAAATTTCATGCCTCTAAGCCCAGCGGTTGTTATTTCGAGATTTTATCCCTATCCCGTGGGAATATCGGAATAAAAAGTAGCCTATGTGTTATTCCAGAGGTCCAGCTACCTACATACCAAATTTCATGGCTCTAAGCCCAGTGGTTGTTATTTCGAGATTTTATCCCTAGTTATCCCGTGGGAATATCGGGTCAAAAAGTCACTTAAGTGTTATTTCAAATGTTCAGTTACCTACATACCAAATTTCATGACTCTAAGCCCAGCGGTTATTATTTCGAGATTTTATCCCTAGGTATCCCGTAAGAATATCGAGTCAAAAAGTTGCCTATGTGTTATTTCAGACATCCAACTACCTACATACCAAATTTCATGACTCTAAACCCAGCGGTTGTTATTTCAAGATTTTATCCCTATCCCGTGGGAATATCGGAATAAAAAGTAGCTTATGTGTTATTTCAGAGGTCCAGCTACCTACATACTAAATTTCATGGCTCACAGCCCAGCGGTTGTTATTTTAAGATTTTATCCCTAGGTATCCCGTGGGAATATCGGGTCAAAAAGTCACCTATGTTTTATTCCAGACGTCCAACTACCTACATACCAAATTTCATGACTCTAAACCCAGCGGTTGTTATTTCAAGATTTTATCCCTATCCCGTGGGAATATCGGAATAAAAAGTAGCCTATGTGTTATTCCAGAGGTCCAGCTACCTACATACTAAATTTCATGGCTCACAGCCCAGCGGTTGTTATTTTAAGATTTTATCCCTAGATATCCCGTGGGAATATCGGGTCAAAAAGTCACCTATGTTTTATTCCAGACGTCCAACTACCTAAATACCAAATTTCATAACTCTAAGCCTAGCGGTTGTTATTTCGAGATTTTATCCCTATCCCGTGGGAATATCGGGATAAAAAGTATCCTATGTTTTAATCCAGGTTATAAACTAACTTTCCGCCAAATTTCATCCAAATCCGTCCAGCCGTTTAAGCGTGAAAAAGTAACAAACATACTCACTCACTCACTCACTCACAAACTTTCACATTTATAATATTAGTAAGGATAAATATGTTATGAAGACGCTCTATCGGAGTTCACGGCCGGCGACTGTGCCTTAATCCATCATCATCATACCTACTCCCCGGCGGCCGTACTCCCAACCCGACCCGCTCCCGACCCGCTGTCGTCTTATGTGGTTAATGCCTAGTACGACAACATTTTTTCCTATCAGGCAATCCAATGTCACTTTTGGCATGTTCTGTCAAAAGGCACCACATTGCAGCTGGACACGGTTCATGCTATTTATTTATAGTGCCTTTTACAGTGGTGCACAGACTGAATTGATATGGGACTTAAGTTATTTTTCGAATATGGAACGTCGACTTAGCTATACGGACACATTACTACTATATCGAAAATACAAACTGAAATATAGATATTATAGATGCATAGAAAAACCAGAATAATAAGACCAGCGCTGGGAATGATTTTTCGATATGGGTTTAACGGGATGACCGTAAAAAATAAAAAAATAATAAAAATAAATATCACGGGACAATTCACACCAATTAACCTAGTCCCAAAGTAAGCTTAGCAAAGCTTGTGTTATGGGTACTAAGCAACGGATAAATATAATTATATAGATAGATATATACTTCAATACATATTAAACACCCAAGACCCGAGAACAAACATTCGTATTTTTCATACAAATATCTGCCCCGGCACGGGAATCGAACCCGAGACCTCAAGCTTCGTAGTCAGGTTCACTAACTACTAGGCCATCTGGTCGTCAAAAGTAACAAAAAATTTGGAATTGAAATAAAAAATACAAAAAACCAATCTTAAATTGATTGCTTAATTAATACATAATGACATCTCTTGTCCGGGTGAGCGGTTAGTTCCAATGGGGTGCTGAAAGTTTCTTGATGAGGGCTACAGCATAGATGTCGCCAGTGTCGCTGCTTAAGTGACTAAATAAGAAAACAAACATTTTTTTTTATACAGTATAGGCTTGTGTTTGGCCACAATCACGCCTGATGGAAAGCGAGGATGAGGCCTACGATGGAGCACAAGCTGAGATATGTGGTGCATAGGAGAAATTCTGTCCAGTGGTGGTGTAGTGGTATAGCACGTGGCACGGAATGCCGAGGACCTGGGTTCGATTCCCAGCGCCGGTCTTATTTTTCTGGTTTCGATATGGGTTTTACGGGATGACCGTAAAAGTAACAAAAATTTGGAATTGAAATAAAAAATACAAAAAGATTCCAAAAAACCAATCTTACATTACTACAATACTTACAACAACCTCATCATCTTTCGTTTTATACCTATACTCTGTTCTGTGGTTCAGGTCAGATAATACATACTGTTAATAAATATAAAGTGGTAATTTTTACTAAGAACCTAAACAACAAACGCACTAGGAATCGTCCTAACAATGTCCAGATGCTAGTCCTGCGGGAGGTTTGAAAATTTGGAATTCAAGTGAAGAGGGCCTTTTTCCAGCAGTGGATAAGCTAATAAAAAACCTTTTAATCACTTAAGCTCTGAAAGTAGGTTGCATTTAACTTGAAATCCGTGTTGTGAATTCGATTTACATCTTTAGGGATGTAAGTAAATTTAAAAATCGAATGGTGCTCCTTTTTATCCACGAACTGGTAAACAAGGAGATTGTAATGCGTAATACTTACCTCCAACCAAACCTCCATGCTGGCATAATGCTGCTGGCCAATGCTGGCTGAATGTGCCAAAAACAAAAAGCGTGCGGCCATTAAAAAAAATTCGGTTTGGCGCGATAAATTTTCTTCCGCTCTGTTACAAATTGCGTATACATTTATAACGGTTTTTCTGTATTTCCTCGCATTTGTGTTGAAAAGTGCGAACTATAAGAACCCTCGCTCGCTTTGCTCGCTCTTGCGCCTAAATATCTTGGGTGTAATTGATCACTTACAACCCTTGTTTATCAATCTACTAACTATCGTCTGATGATTTCACACCTGTTACGAAGTACTTAACTAACACAGCCTACCGTTTTAATTGTCTTATCATCAAATCGCAATTATGACACTTCACCCGCTTCTCACGGAGTGATGACAGTTGCATGCGAAATTATGATGACAGTGTGTAGGTACCATAAAAACAATGATTCTAACTAGTTAGCCCATCTATTGTTTGTCGCACGTCAAAAGATAAGCTGTTGTGGAGTTCAAAATAATACATACACTTCTCTACTACCAAAGAAATAGCGAGATGTGTGCTGTAGCGTTATTTTGAACACCACAACCGCACGCTCGTCCACTTCTGCAGGTGATTGTACTTATCTTGGTTACACTGGGTATACTCAGTCAGTTTGGATAGGTACCTAGTACGACCTGTTTTTGTCGAGCTGGACTGAATATCAATACTGTAACCATTAATTGTCAATTTGTCATAGATAAGGGTTTGAACTGTTTGAAGTATCAGGTTGTACATTATCGTCGTTTTTTCTGGGTCGACAAATACGATGTCATACACTAACCGTTAGGTCTTCTATCACTAAAGTTTTACTAAACGTCAAGGTACATTTTCTTTTGTTAGGGCATCAATTCGGGGTTGCGATTATTGTACGTCCCAGAAAATATAGTTCGGTATCTGCCATACGAATTAAATAGGGGACACAGGTTGGCCACAGAATCAGGCGAACATTGTTAGGTCGTATATTCCAGGACGATTGGTACCTACTGGGACGAACATTACCATGATCCAAGAACTGTCCTCCCTCAATAATGCACTAATAAGACTTGCTTAATTCTTTGTACAATCATCGGCAGAGAGTATGGTTATTGACGCGTCGCATCGAGATGCAATAAACTGTTTTTTTAATGGAGAAGGAAGGCATAAAGTATCTAAATAGATACCTACTGCTAGGCCAGGGATGGTGAACCAACGCGTTACAACTTAGGCCTCTTCCTCTCTTGGTGGTGCGGTATTAGTATGCGGTATTTTATACGTTACCATTACCACGAGGTTACTCGTCGGTCTGCAGGGCTACTACGAAACTCGAAACTCGAAGCGGTCCCTCTGTCTGACACTTATACTCTATAATACGAGAGCGAGAGGGACCGCACGACACGAACTTCGTGTTTCGTAGTAGCCCTACTGATCTCCTCACTAAGCGGTGTACTGTCGATATAAATTGGTAGTTTTACCTAGAACAGCGCTTCCCTGGCATTACAATTTGGCAATTTCTGCCCACAAGTTTTCGGTTACAAAATACGTCTCGATCGCGTTCGCGTTAAAATCTTAATTGGTATGGATTCTATGGATACACGAACATCGCAAAAGTTCCGCTAGAGGCGCTGTTCGTGTAGACGTATTTTGTAACCGAAAATTTACACTAAGGGCACTGGAATACTCAGGTAACTTATAGTTCTGTTGTATAAAAGTGAGGAAGCAGCCTTAGGTAGGTAAGTTGGTGGCCTATTTTGAGACACGCGCGACAAAATAATTCAGCCTCATACATTCTGAAGCAATCTATGTGCTTGATTGATATTTTGTTTTTGTGATTTAATTTATTACAAATTCATTATTCTTGCTTGGTAGGTAGGTACGTCATAGCTAAATTAAATAGTTGTTTTTCACTATCCTATGTCTTTCCACGCAAGTTTTGTTCAGGCGCAAATCGTAAGTAAGTACATACATACATGTTTGGAAACCCTGCCGTGAGCACATAGAGTTGCACCTAGGATTGCCATATGAAAAAATGAAAAGTCCTGACAAAAATCCTGACATCATCCTAAAAGTCCTGACATTTGTTGTAACAGAGATTACGCAGTACTGCACTAGCTGCTAGCTATTTATTAGTGAGATCTCTTTAGCTGTAATTTATCCTATTTTAAATTGCTTTGAAAGAAGTACCTATTATTAATTCTGTTGATTAGTTACTAGGTACTCAATTTATCATTTCACGTTTCATAAAAAACGGTGTAATAAATGTATCATGAAAACAAATGTTTAATTTTTTTTTCTTCAATGAGGTCACTTCTAAAAATCCGGACACTTGGCAAGTCCGGCCGCAATCCTGACAAAGGGTCAAAAATCCGGACATGTCCGGACAAATCCTGACGTATCCCTAGTTGCACCCCCACCCCAGACCCCACACACAAGTGCTTTAAGTGCAACCAAACTTCGAAAAGCAAACTAGATAGGTTGGTACGCACAAGGCGAGACGTAGTTTTTTTTACCTCGCTTTGTCTGTCGAGTCGAGAATTCGTCTTTACTTTTTATTTGGTCTACCTAAGTTTGCAACACATTAAAGCCTGGATACCTACCTATAGTTAATAGGTAAGAAACGAGGCAACTTTCATGTGATGGGGCAATTGCTGGTAAGTAGTAAAAGCTTGTAATGAATTCAGGTATGAATGGCGACGGCGGACCGGGAGACGAGCTGTCGGTAGGCCTCCAACAAGATGGAGCGACAACATGGTTAAGACAGTGTAAGAAACTTAAACTTTATTTAAGATCGCGGGATCGCGGTGGATGCGGAAAGCACAAGACCGGTCTGACCTGAGTGGAGAGCCTTGGGGGAGGCCTATGTCCAGCAGTGGATGTATTTCGGCTGACATGATGATGATGATGATGAGGTATGAATGAAATGGGCAAAAACTTGGCATACCTACTCATACTGCGATTTTAGGATAGAAAGTGATAGGCTAGTGATAGGTAAAAGTACCTACATTCGAGGAAACTGAATCACGTAACAAGGTGGAATCTTTTCATGATCAATTTCGCTATGATTTCTTTGGCAGATGTATGGGATCATGACATTAGTAGGTAACACAAAGGTTCTACCTTGGTACAGTCAAGGGCAAAAATAAGTATCTATTCGAACCACTCAAAAATATGTTACCACGGCCTTTTTGCGTCAGAATAAGAGTCTGTCTGTGGTAGGTACTTATTTTTGAAACTTTGAATAAGTTCATATTTTTACACTTGACTGTACTACGTAAGTGATTCAGTTTCCTCGAATATATACCTACATTCCTACTCCTCCCTAATTGAACATGATGGAGTGGGTAAGTAACTAAACTTGTCGACGAATTTCTTTACTCCTGGTTTTAGCAACTGCAGCAATTTATTCACAGGTGACTAAAATTTACAAGTAAATAAAAATTATCTAAGTAGGTAGGTAGGAAGCCGTGATGGCACCATACCACGAGCTTTGCGGTGAAGGAAAACATCGTGAGGAAACCTGCACAAACCTGCGAAGCAATTCAATGGTGTGTGTGAAGTTCCCAATCCGCACTGGGCCCGCGTGGGAACTATGGCCCAAGCCCTCTTGTTCTGAGAGGAGACCTGTGCCCAGCAGTGGGACGTATATAGGCTGGGATGACCTAAGTAGGTACTAACTAATGATTAACCAAAGGTTATATGTCCGTGATCTCACCCTTTGTCTTTTTCTGGGAATCATAACCTTTCCGAAGACCACACATTTCGAAGATCATACAAGATAAATACCTACAATGCAAGATAAGGCATACCTAAACCTAACTATTTGAGCTCAATTATTCCACTCGTATTCGAATTCGAAAAAAAATTAGAATCTTATTAGATTTTTATTTCGTTAAACAGAACCACACACTGGGTTAAAGTTATTATTATGGACCAACAAATAATTTCAAACAAAAGCCAGACGGCAGTTGAAAGGATTCTAATAAGTAACGCCTTCCACTGACTATCTGTGTAAATAAGTAAATGTAACTTTACCTACCTAAACAGTTTAAATAGGTCTCCTCACGTAGCGGTCCGTCCACCTGCCGGTACCGGGTTCAGACGGAGGCTGTGGCGGCGTCCCCTTCGGAATGTCACACCTGTGACCACAACCACACACACGGTACAACACTACGATCACAAAGCCGGTTCATGCACCTAAAACGCACTTCAAAACCAGTCGTTTATTTACAACGTTCCAAATTTCGTTGTAAAAAGTTTCGCGCGTTCACAGATAATACAACAAGCGACACTACGCGCAGCGGCGAATGAGCTCAAACTGACGTAAAGTGACGTACGTCGGAATGGAGGGGGCGAGTGAACTGCGAGGCGATAGTAGCGCCACCACACCTGTCGACGCGGAGGCGGAAACTTCTTTGCGGAAACTCGAGTCGACCGAGCCACAGACAGAATACAAGCCGACCGAGCTATGAAGCGAGGTGCAATGTGCAGTGCAACATTCGATTCACGGATTATGCAAGGCGGTAAAGTTTAGTCGGGCGCGGGCAGGAAGAAAATGTCGATGCTATTATGCGTTCAAAAGCGCTGTTAATTGAAATTCTTTGTAGAAACTTCATTACCTACACAGTACGTTAGTTATGATTTAATTCACCTTATATAGTTAATTCATAGTTAGTAAGTTTGTTCTAATTATTGCAATGTTAATAAAAATTAAAAAAACAATATACCTACCTACATAGTCTACGCAGCAGTTTTTGAGTTTGTATTTTTTTAGTATCAATCAGAAAAACTTATTACTTTGTGAAATAAAGTAAAGACCCGTTCACTTAGTTAGCAAAATTGTATTGCCTGTGGTATAATAATTTGACAAGTAAAAATTTTAATTTTATGAATATATAAATATGAATATGAATGAATATGAATATGGTCACGTAACGTGTTTGTAGTCGAACTGAAGCTTGTACGGATTTTTCATGGAAGCTATCTGTATTGTTTCTTGATAATGATATTATGCATAGCATAGACCTAAATAAAATACAATAAAATAAAATAAAAAAAATTAAATAAAAATCTACCTAACTACATAAAATAAGGGTTTGAGTGTAATTACTTCAATTTTAATTTATTATTGGACATTTGAGTACAGAAACTGAAATAAGTAGGTAAGTTATTAATGTTATCTGTTCGATTAGTGCAATCATTTACGTAATATGAGGTAACTAGGTAATCGTGTGCGTTATGTGATAGTAATTAGGTAGGTAAAGGTAAGGTACACTTGACTTCGTGCGAAGAGTCTTTTATATGTAACATGTAGTAAGTAACGCCACATATTACAATAATAGTGAGTAACGCGTAGTGAATTTAAAACGGTACCTGTATGCACTATGCAATACTAAATATTAAGTGTCTCTTATGCAAATTCAGGCGAAACTCCCGCATAATTACGATAGAACTACACTTATAGGTAAGTTCGTTTAACACAATATTTTAGACTATCGCGGTCATTACTAATTTTATAAATTAAATTCGGGTTTTACTCCGCGTACCTTGGTTTTAGAAAAGCTCGATATTTCGGCACAGTTGCATGCGCCATGAATACCGAGCTGCTCTAAAATCAAGGTACGCGGAACAAAACCCGAATTAGATTCATAAAGTTCGTTTAATTCTTAATTACTTATAATTAATCGCCTAGCGCATACCGCTTAACATTTACTATGCGTTCCTACAATTTATAGTCATATTGAACAGCATCTTTGGACTACACCTTCATACAATTTAGATTAAACTTCACGGACAGGTAAATTCGTTTAATCATCGATTATTAATCGAAGTTTGTGGCAATGTCAAACACTGGAACATCCATCACCTTCCAGCGTATGTAGTTGTCCAATAGCTGAACGCTTCCATTGCAATAACAGTATTAGGTATTAACACAACTATTCGGCCCCCTTAAGCGACAAGGCGGTATTTAAAAAAAAACAGTTTTGAGTTATTTATACCATGTTATGAAGAATGTCTAAAGCTACACAATATTATAATAAGTCAAGTGATTTTTTATTTAAGATACCAACTTTTTGGCTTAGGAGGGCAGTATTTTTAAAATAAAAACAATTTTAAATTTTAAATATATTTAATTCGTGTTACGACGTGCCTCTGTGAATAAATTTATTGTGTACGTATCCATATTGCTTTTGTAGGACAGGACTAACTTAAATTACGTTTTTAATAGAAAATATTGCATTTCTACGGTAATTTACAAGTGTATGGCACAGGCTATCATACAAATATACAGGATTACAGACTATGAAGAATTAATCTAGTATCACTTTGGTTAATGATATAGGTAGTGGCGAAGATGTGCTATTGTAGCGGCTACCAGCAACTGAAGACTTTTCGGAAAACCTGCAACAAAAAATATTTTACTTCAGTTATTTGTTGAAAATATGGTTTAATGAAAAAAGAATAGCCGAACCAGGGATGAAGAGGAAGGAAATGGTAAAAAATTATAGCTTGGAAGATGTCGTCATCATCATCGCAGCCTATATACGTCCCACTGCAGGGCATAGGCCTCCTCTCAGAATGAGAGTGCTTGGGCCGTACTTCCCACGCGGTCCCAGTGTGGATTGGGAAGATGTAGGTATCAATTAAATATCTAGCTCATCTTGACCAAGAAATAATTTTACTTGGTAAAACTACAAATATTATTCGTTGAGGAATTAACTATGGATCGCTGTCATTATTAATATGGCTGACCCATATGTATATTGCGATTGTAAGGAATTTGTTTATAAACAGTCACACCACAACATAAACAAGTATCCTACTATCGAATGGGGCTATATTTTTTAAACAAAAATATGGTTCGCAAAACAGCCTTATTTAACCTCATATATTTATTGGCATAAAATAGGATGTGAAATGATAATAAATAAAAATAACCTATTTTAGAAGGCTAGGTACGATGAGGCCTCTCGTATCCATTGGCAATATAGAGCTTAGGTTTAGTGTTTGTCTATTCATTAATTTTTCTTATTCTTCAATACGGTCTCTTTCTAACGTAGCCAAAGAAGTTTATCGTATGGGAGGGCACCCTTGTTACACTTCTATTTGTGCCTGCTATTTCCCCACTTCTCACACTCCTCACCGGAACACAACCCCCATATTAAGTCTCGACTTAATATACCTCGGTATACCCGACGTAATTCAAACCGATCCAGTTCATTGTCAGAGTAAGCCATGGCTTGTTAACGTGACCAAATTCACATTATAAGTAAAGTTACGTAACGATAAAATCGTAAAAATACCTTGTACCGGTATTAAATTATAACATTACTTGATAAATTAGATATATAGTCCTCCACATCGGTTTCGATGACGGCGACCCTGACTAAATATATCCATTGTATAAAATTTTGCAAAAACACTTATAATAACAAAGAAATACACTTATTTTCTAGCGTGCGCTCTAATATGGCTCGCTAGACCGAACTTGGTCTTGAAAACTCTATCGCAGGGCGCACAATAGAGTTGGCCTTGTGAATTGTATGTATAAGTATAGGAGGGCTTGGGTCTGTCTTTTAAAATTTCGCGTTTGAGATCGAGTGCTGTCAAGCGGTACTCTTCAAAAGTGCCAACCGATCTGAAGATGGTAGAACGCCACGAAGACCTGTTCAAAACAAGCGACTCCCACCCAACCTGTAGGATCAATTCCGCAGGCGTTAAGGAGCCTCTTGAGCACGTCCTTGTAGCGTAGATGCTGACCGCCGTGCTTTCGTTTACCCTGAGCCATTTCTGAATAAAAGACAGCTTTGGGTAACCGGCGATCATCCATACGCAAGACGTGCCCACACCACCTGAGCTGGCGCTGCATGAGGATAGCTTCCATGCCGTTGATAAATTAACATTATGGTAACGTACCCAATTAACGTTACTTGATAACGGTAAATTTTCTTTACATAGTAGCTAATAGTAGGGCTTGTTAATGTTACCCAATTCACATTATTATAATGTTAAAAAGTAACATTACTTCAATCGGTAATTTTTGCTTTTAGTTTTTCCGTGACCATGAGACTTGAAATGGACTCAAAACGTCGGAATCAAAATTATAATCTTGAATGCATAATATAATCCATAAAAATATAGCAATTCTTAATTATTTTTTGATACGAATTACATACAAGCACATACATATCGTTGTTGAGTAGATTTAATAGCATAAACAAATTTTCTGATTTAGCAGAATGATGACCAGGGATGCCGCTATAATGTAAAAGTGAGAAGTAATCTTTTAACAATACTTTTAAACTAACGTTAACTATATACTGTATAACGTTAAATTTTGTATACCGCTAAAACTTGAAAAAGTAACGGTACATCGCTTAACGTTAAATACGATTTAACGTTAAATCTGTTTGACAGAGGTAACGTAACCAACTTTTTACCGGTATTTGAAGCCCTGGAGTAAGCTCGAACAGGTCAACCTTTAATTCAGCCAACAATCAAGGAACAAGGAAATATTTCAAAACACGTCGGGCATACTTCGACTATTCATTCGTGAGTAACCCGTGTACCTTACGTAAATAATAACAAAAGCCATATGTGAGGGTCGGATTTCGGATACACACCCGTCATTTCATGTCATAGTAAATTTTTGAACCATGTATGAGTTAAAAGTTTTTTTTTAATTTACGGATATAAATGGAGCATAAGGTCATACATATTATCATAATAACTATGTCTCTACGACACGAAACATTAGCTAACTAAATAGGTTTGAAAAATGACGGCTGTTTTTCAGATCCTCTGTCATAATGGTTGTGAATAATCTATCACTATCAAATTATGTTCCTCTGCGATTTATCAATTGAAACTTTATCGGCTACAATATCGGCATAATTGCTAACATTCTCAAACAAAAAGTGACAATTATGTAGAAGGGTAGCACTTGTAACGTTTGTGGTATAGGGGCCTGGTCTTATCAACTTACTCGCAGATCCCGAGGCGCTGTCGTGGATCGGTGCCCGATATTCATCTGTGATCTCTAAAAACTGATAAATAGCTTTGAACCCAGCTCCGTCCAATCTGTCGTTCGAACGGAACGATACTTTAAAGAAATTCCTCTCCGATTCTACGTGGAACTCTTTCATCTGTCCACAATATCTACCATATCTATTGTCTTCAGTCATATGATTCGAAAATTCGACGTAATCACTCGCTGATACGGCTTCACATCTGTAACGAGAAATCATACAAATCATTAAAAACCTATCTTAGGTAAATTGTGCTAAGAATATAGATATACTTAATCTAAACGAACTCATTAATTGCCAATTACTAACAAATGAAGAGTCCCGTACTACTATATACAACCGTCATCAGTCATCACTTATCGTTAAACACAAATAACGTCAGAAAAATGCGTTTTGGCATTGGAATTGGAACACCTTTATTTTATAAGGTAATAAATAAAATCAAAATATAGATGTCTATTATTATTATAACAGGCGGACGGACAGATAGCGGAGACTTAGCGTAATAGGTTCTCGTTAGCATAGCACAAAATTGAATGTGGCATTAAATAGTATCTGTCACAAATACCAAATACAACAGGGACTCATACATGCGCGCTTACATTCGTTTACTGTACAAATGAAATGGAAATTAAGAAAATGAATGAAAAGAAAAAGCATCTAGTGTGTACTTTTAGCTGTGCCATGTCAAAGACATTGATTATTTGTCTAGTTTTTTATTAAGTCGTTGGCTTAGACAGAATATTACTACTTAATTGAAAGCATTACTTTGATTTCAGCAATTTAAATAATTGACCCTCATGAACTCATGGTTGAGTTTGTCCATTTTTTTAATGATTTGATAGTGATATTACAAGGGATACTTACGGAAGAACTCCCTCGACATCGAAGTTTGTGAAATGTAGATGCACTTTCTCCGTGTCACCTCCGTGAAAGAAGTAGGTGCACTCCGTATCCCGAGGATACGGACCCGGCGAGTTCGGCGAGGCAAATGTGCCGTTGTGCGATTCGCTGCTATTGTATACGAAAGCGCATGGAAACTCCTTCAACTGTCTTCCCGTACTTATACCGAAATCTGGAAAAAGAGAGTATTGTCTTAGCTGTAACTGCAGAAATATATGAGTTGCTATATAAATGCTAACTTTATTATTAACTTTACTGTTCATTACAAGCTGTTGAGTTAACTTGTTATAGGTATTGTTCCGAGTCCGACCAATGAGCATGGTGTTCAAAGATTTCAGTTGTAAGTAGTTGTTTAGAACAAAGTCAAGGTGTGCTTTGTCCATGCTTTAAGTCCATCAGATTAAAAGGTTGATGTGACTAACGTGATTAAGTTTACTAGCATTGCTGTGGTATTGTGGAGTTTGCAGGTAGTGAACGGCAGAGCTACCATTATTCTATGTAACAGTGATTATGAGAGGATAGGGTAACGTTAGGTTAGTTACAAGCAATAACGACCCATAAAATGTAATCCTCTAAGATACCTTTAATGATTAACAGTATAAATGTACCTACCTAGTTCATACTACACCCCAGAGACAGTAACAAAAGAATTAGGTTTCAACACATTGAATAATGAAACTTGAAGGAAACTTTTTTAAGTAATATTTTTAACAAAAACAAACAATAATGAACAGTATCATGGTGTACCTAGTTCATACTACACCCCAGAGACAGTAACAAAAGAATTTGGTTTCAACACATGCAGGTAAACATTGAATAATGAAACTTGAAGGAAACTTTTTAAGTAATATTGTTAACAAAAACAAATAATTATATGATTTCAGATGAGAAAAAAGCAACTTTCGCAAAATTCCAAAACACCTGTGATCATAAGGATGGACGAGTCGGTGATTGTACAGACGCGCTTCAATAAATTTAAACTGCAAACTTACTTTCTACAAACGTATATGAAATCTTAAATCCTCTTGAGTATCTAGACGAGTGGGTCCCCTTGAATTCTAACATTAGTTTCGGTCCATTCGACATTATTGGCTTGGGCGTGTCAGTGCCACAAAAGGTGTCCACCTTTTCTAATCGTCCGTCCAAGTAGACGAATGTGTGCAGTGAGTCCACGTTCGAACAGCTGGAATCAAATAATACAAAGAGTCAGGTACCTTCATACAGAACAACATAATAATATATTTGATTCAAAAGACAACTAATATTTAATTCATGTAAAATAGTCGGATCTCTCTCTGATGTAATCGGAATTTAATCCTTTTCCTCCTTGAATGAGGTTCTGGTAGTAATTACGCTTAGGTACTTAGGAAAGTACCGCATATTTTAATGCAAGGTAAGGTACATAACTATCTTTATACTCAACTGTACTTTACGTAAAATTAAATCAGAAATAAATTTATACGTACTCCAAGGACCCATCAGCGGACTTATGTAAATAAAAATCTTGAAATATTAATCTAACTCGCTCCTTCCCTCGTCCATGGAACTCGTAGTGGCAGTGGGTGTTTGGGGGGTACGGCGAGGGGTAGTGAGGGGAGGTGAAGGTCCCGTGCTTAGTGCCGTCGCTGCTAAACTCTTGCTGACATGATGACGCTGGAACAAGAAGAGGGAAATTGTTAGTATTGTAATTTATATTGGGATGGTATTATTTCCTGTACAACTTGTATTAGTTTCTATTACGTTTAGTTGGCTAGGTAACGTAGGTGTGCTAAAAGCATTTTTATTTTAGTTTAGTAAAAATCGACCGACATAGTATGACAAACTTTAATTTTTAGTGTTTATTTCTCTTACCTAAAGTACAATTCAATAGAATTTGACAATTTTTTACATATTTAAGACACCCTATCGTGGGCACACTTGATTATATATGTCCCTGTTGTTGCAATTATCATCTAAAAGGAATCAAAAAAGAATAATTGTCACATCACAAAGCCTTAGGCAGCCCGGTGTTTATATTAGTAGGCTGGAAGTGTCTACAGGATTGTCAGATTCTATTAAATTGGAGTTTAAATCAAATCTTGCTAGTGTAATTTTTTTACTGTTTATTTAAGATTTCATATAATCAAGATGGGATGATATCAGAATAATAAATCGAAATAAAATCAACATAAAATACAGCCAGCAAAATACTTTCGAAATTGCAAAGCTTTACTTTTTACAGTTCGCCGTGAAAGTTGCTGTTTGCAGAGATACCTACTTCTCTTGTTTTAGGTCTTTAGTTTATATTTGCAGATTAAACCACAATTTTTTAAGTAGCCTATACAGGGTGTAACTAACATTAATATCGGTCAGTATGGGAAAGTCTGAAACTATAAGACATACGAAGATCTGTTTTTAGGAACCATGTCATCGATTTAAATAAGAAGAAAAACTGCATTCATACATTTACAAAAAAAACTTACTCAGTTTGGGAATCGAACCCGGTCGTTTTGAAAAATAAAACAATAAGTAAGTACACATTATTTCTATTTAGATATCGGTAGTGAAGGTCATAAGCAATAAATGTTACCTACTATGAAACACGATATCTAGAATGAATAAAATGCATTGTATTTCATATTCTTTAATAATGTAAGTTTTTTTTTAAAACATCCGGGTTCGATCGATTCCCGAGCTAAGTACAAGTTTTTGAAAATTTATGGTTGCAGTTTGTAATAATTTGAGTCAAAAACAGCGCCCTCTTGCAAACGTCATCCACGTTCAATGCAAATACTCGAATAAGCCCTGGAATTTATTTATTATTTAGAATCTGTGGCAAAATTACAATTAAAAAAAAAACTTTTCTGCTGCTGTCGAAGTCGAATGTCGATGTGCTATCGTGTAGTGCACAGTCAATCAATTAAATCAGCCCATATCCACCCACTGCTCGGTAAAGGCCTCTTCATTTTCACGCCACTTTGCCCGGTCCCTCCTGTGCTAGTCTCATACACAGTACAAAAAAAATATATAACAAACGTGGCAAAAATCGGATATAACTTAAAACGCTAATTTTTCATTGCTGTTATTTTAATTATTAAATACAGTATACCAATAAACATTATGAAGTTTTCATGCGAAGCCACACCACAGGGCACTCGCGATCATTAGATTGCGATCGCGAATTCGCGAGTCGAAACTCGAAACGTTAAGCCGAGTTTAGACTTGCAAGAAAAATCGTGCAAGTTGCACTACAATGCGAGGCCGTAAAGCCAACGAGTTTGTATAGGTCAAAAGGAGCACCGCAATGTGCAAGTCTAAACTCGGCTTTAGGCAATGCGGCCTCTGGTCTTGAAATGATTTCTTTTTACATAGGTATTTCCCCTTTCCGTGCAACGCGACGCCGCAACTACGCATGCTCGGTAACTACGTCGATTGGAACGTTTTCCATTCATTTGACGTTTTTGACTTTTGACTGACATTTTATATTTTATCTTATCATTTTCTTTTCTTCACCTTTAGCTCAGCATTGTTTACTTTGTATTTTTGTATATTTCATTGGATTGGCACACGTTGCGATGCGACTAGCTAAGTTTCGTTCGAGTTTCGAGTATTGTGTCTTGAGTTGGTGTGAAAGAATCGAAGGCCTGTTAAAGTAATGAATGATGGCAGATTTTACGCCGTTTTTTGTCGACCGTGCGAAAGGCGGTCGTGCGTCGTGCAAAGGATGCAAAGGAAATTGTCCGAGCGGAGAGCTTCGAATGGCGAAACTTGTCGCTAGCCCATATGGTGAGAATCAGCAAATGAAATCATGGCACCATATCGATTGTTTGATGAATGCTTTAATAAAACAGCGACCAACTACGAAAAGGATAGATTCTATCGACGATATCGGTAATTGGGCTACTTTGAACAAGGAAGATCAGGAGTTTATACTGAAAAAAATTAATGACATGGAAAAAGTTTATGCCGAAAAAAACAGTGGTAAATATACTGCCAAAGTACTGAAAAACGAGTCTCTTCCTAAAGTAAATATTGATGCTGCTAGCTCGTCAAAAGACTTAGACAAGCAGTTAGATATCAAAACAGACGACAATAATTTTTCAATGTTTTTCAAGTTGTGCAAAAAAATTTCAAAAGTCGATGCTTACTTAGAAAAAACTGCAGTTGTGAATGATTATTTCAGAAAAGGCACGGATGGAAGCACTTTTAAGGGGGACCTCGCATTATGGTGCAAATTGCTTCTACCACAAGTTACTAAAAGAGTGTACAATTTAAAAAGTAAACAACTTGTTAAATTATTCTCTAGAATATTTCACACAGATATTGATGACATGCTGACACATTTAGAAAAGGGAGACATAGCTGACACAATACATCATTTCTTTACCAAATCAAAAAAATTCCAGCCTGTATCGGAAAGTACTTTGACTATACAAGAAGTTGAAGAATTTTTAGAAGGACTATCCAAATTAACAAAAGAGGAGGAGCAAATATATCATTTCAAAACAATTGTACGGAAATGCACCTCGGATGACTTGAAAATGATAATCCGTTTAATCAAAGGTGATTTAAGAATAAACGCTGGCCCAAAACATATCTTAGAAGGTGTCCATCCTAATGCTTATAATGTGTTTCAAACATCTAGGGATCTAAACATGGTTATTGATAGGATATTATCTGAGAGCAGCGGAGTCAAACATAAGGATTTCATTCAGAAAGGTGTCAGTGCTAAGCTAACATTGATGACTCCTGTTCTACCCATGCTGGCTGAAGCTTGCAAATCAGTCGAAATGGCAATGAAAAAATGTCCCAATGGAATGTTTTCCGAAATCAAATATGACGGTGAAAGAGTACAAGTACACAAAAAGGACAATGAGTTCAAGTATTTCTCTCGAGCTTTAAAACCTGTGCTGCCCCATAAAGTCAGCCATTTTAAAGATTATTTGCCGCAAGCATTTCCTAAAGGTGTGGATATGATTCTAGATGCTGAAGTTTTAATGGTAGATGTGAATACAGGCAAACCTCTGCCTTTTGGTACATTAGGTAAACACAAACAGTCGGAATTCAAAGACGCTCAAGTTTGTCTGTTCGTCTTTGACTGCCTGTATTACAATGGCAAAGTTCTCATTGATTTACCTATTAGAAAAAGAAGGCAAATAATGTATGACAATATGGTAGAAGTAACTAATCATGTCATGTTTTCTGAACAGCAATTAATTCAGAAGCCGGCTGATTTGGCGAAAATGATTGCTGAGGTTGGTTTTCTTTTTTCTTAAATGGAATAATTAAAATACCTAGGTTAGATTTTTATTTTTTTTCGTCACTTGTAATTAAAAAACCTATAACTGCCTTAAAAACTCTTCTATTAAGTTTCAATCAGCTGCTAGACTTGATTTATTCCTTTTTAGCTGTTATTTAAAGTTTTCTTAATTTTTTTATTTCCTCAGGACAGACTCAGCTACTTTTATCTCTTCATGAAACCAAAACATGTGCAACATTGATCTTAGAAACCATATTTCCAAGTAAATTTTAATTAAACTTCACTAACAAGTTTCTTAATAAAATTTCAGGTTCTACAACAAGGTCTTGAAGGCCTGGTGCTAAAAGACTTGGAGTCCACCTATGAACCAGGCAAGAGACATTGGCTCAAGGTGAAGAAAGACTATTTATTTGATGGCGCTATGGCAGACACAGCTGACTTAGTTGTTCTTGGGGCTTGGTTTGGTAGGTTAAAAAATGTATTAAAATGTTCTATCTAAATTATAGACCATACAATATTATTGGAGACCTGTTACAATTATCATTTCCATATAAGGTTATATATAAATAAGGAGTTTTAATTTAATTATATTACTGTTTATTCTGTAAATATAAATATCCCTAACCAAGATCCATGATATTGTAACAGCAGTCACTCACTTTATAATAATATTTAAAAATGTATCTAGGGTAAATCCTCAATTACTGGTCACCATTCAATAACTGGCCAACTTACACTAGAAATGAATTCTAGTCACCTATAAATAGAATTCATTTTTAGTATAAGGTGGCCAGTAATTGACGATTTACCCTAGGCTAATAATAAGAAAAGACTAATCATTTAGTACTACACTTAATTAGACTAAACATAATTTTGGCGCAGAGATAATTTCTATATCTAGAAATAATCATTATGTCATTTCAATGTACGTAAGTAAAATTGATGAGACAACTTAGTAATGTAAAAAATCCCCGACTTGGTTATTACATAGTTAAATATTCTTTCTGTTCAAGGCTTTTCTAAGTGTTTTATTGCAAATGCCATTTTTGGAAGTTGATAATTGTAAAGTCACGCCATTTTCTATGCTGGTTGTTCTTTAATAATATTTAGTTTTTTTCTGCTCGTTTCTTAATGCTCGGTGTGAAAAGTTGTATGAGCCACTCGGGAGCAAAATTATTTTCATCTTGGGCGTTAACACTTGAATCCCTCATTACGCTCAGGATTCTATTGTAGAATCCATTGCTACATTCTGGATTCAATGTACGCCCTCGCCGTAAATACACCATTTTGCTCCCTTGTGACACAAATAACTATTTCAATAGCTAAATTTCAATTAATAATAAAATTTCAATAGCCCCTTATAAGTTGTAATTGTTTTGCGACGCCATTATAAAAGAAAATAGACGTATGTAGCACTAAACACCTACGGTCTTGGTACGCTCCTGCGAGAGTTTGGGAACTCTTGACGTAGGTAGTAATATTTTCTTATTTTTAGGAACCGGAAGAAAAGGCGGCATGATGTCAGTTTTCCTAATGGGTTGCTTGGACGCCCGTCGCAAGAAATGGGTGACGGTTACAAAAGTCCACACAGGCCATGATGATAGCACCCTAGAAAGGCTACAAAATGAACTAGGGCCTCTAATGCTGAAAATTTCTCAAGACAACACAAAAATACCATCATGGTTAGACTGCAGTAAGGGTCTAGTGCCTGATTTTGTAGCCAAAGATCCTGAAAAACAACCCGTTTGGGAAATTACTGGTTAGTATTTTTCGACGAGCTTTTCGGTGAAGGAAAACATCGTGAGGAAACCTGCACACACCTGCGAAGCAATTCAATGGCGCGTGTGAAGTTCCCAATCCGCACTGGGCCCGCGTGGGAACTATAGAACTATACTCTTGTTCTGAGAGGAGGCCTGTGCCCAGCAGTGGGACGTATATAGGCTGGGATGATGATGATGATGATGATTTTTCGATTGAGTATTATAACAAGACATGGTATTTTATTTTTTACCTGGCTTAAATCCAGATTTATAACGGAAATACGAACGGTAATTTAAGCCGCGGTAAAGGTAAAGCGGTACTTGTTTAGTTCTTACGTAGCACTTGGTAGTACAAGAAGTGGGGAACTGAATATACATATTTCAGCTTGAATATAAAAGAAGACGTATGTCGCGACTTTTAGTCAATACGGACAGCATTCCATAGATGCGTCATCCTATATATGTGTCTATATGTGTTTATTGGCGTACTCGTAATACGTAATGTAAAATTTCTCAACTTGTGAATTTGCCATAATAAATAGATATGCAGCCAATTTTTAGCGAAGAAAAAAACTGAATTATCAGTTGAAAATTGTATTTAAAGTGAAAATGTATAGATAGAGTTTACACATGGACAATAATGGACAAACGTCAGTAGGATTACAAAAATCAATCATATCATTTTATATTGCTCATTCTCATTATTCTTACCACACTTCATTCCTTTACAGGTACAGAATTTACTAAAGCAAATATTCACACGGCGGACGGTATATCGGTGAGATTTCCAAGAGTTACGAAAATAAGAAACGACAAGGACTGGAAAACGGCTACTAACTTAGACGAGCTCAAGCATCTTTATAAAACCTCAAAAGAAAAAACCGACGTAACGTTATTGAATAAACTAGCCGCTACTGCTAATGATTCATATGAACCACCGAAAAAGAAACTGAAAGAAAATCCTAAGCTGACAAAAATAGATAGCTTTCTCAGAAAAGACAAAACATCCCCCAAACAAAAACCTAAGAAAAAGGAAGATTTGAGTAGCTCCAACTCATCAGACACGATAAGTGACAATAGTTTTACGATCGACGAAAAAGTAATAAAGAAAATAAAGTTTGTAACAGAACCAGAGAATCCACTACCAGATATTTTCAAAACAAAAAATTTAGGGTTTTATCCTGATTTTATAAGCATACCTGAGAAAGAAAGAATGCGTTTTGAGAGGCATTGGATAGCATACGGAGGAACCGTGGTAAAATCAATGAGCCATATGGATGTAGATTATGTTGTTCATAATGAAGACACCATTGAATTTAGGAAAATGAAAAAACTAAGGAAAAAGCTTGCGTCAAATGCGAGGCATGTGACGAAAGATTGGTTAATAAAATGTATTAATCATGTTACACTGTTTGACACAGCAAAGCATGGTGTTGTTGTTGAACCCTAAAAATTTAGAGTATTTTGCGGAATTGTATCGAATAACAAATGAAATAATGTTAAAGTTTTTACCTAAATCAATGTATTATAATAATAAACAGTGTTTATTGCTCTGCCACCGTTCGCTTTAATTTCGAAGTCATAGTCATATGTCTGCTTACATTTTTCTATTAAAATTTCCTCGTAGCACCTCTGTTGGTTTAACATTGAATAAAAATTGATATTTCATAGAGCGCCTGCTGGCGGCCGAGGCAATTTCACCAGGTAACGAAACTGCCTTTAAAAGTAAATTGGGAACTGTTACGGGTTGTTTTGTACTTGTGAATCTTGAGACGAGTTTATTTTGCTATGGACATAGCTCCATTGTAGAGCAACAAAGATTATTTTCGGAAGACTTTATTTCGTAGGTAAAGTCCAGTTTAGATTTGCAAGAAAAATCGTGCAAGTTGCAATTACATAGCGAGGCCGTAAATCCTACGAGTATAAATTGGTCAAAAGTAAAAGTGGTGGTATAAAGTGGTTTAAGAATAAGGTAACCTTACCTACTTGGTTAATATAATACAGCGTTTCGCTTCGGTTTCGTGCAGCATGTTTTCAGTGCCCTTAGTGTAAGTTTTCGGTTACAAAATACGTCTCGATCGCGTTCGCGTTAAAATCACAAATTATATGGAAACACGAACAGCGCCTCTAGCGGAACGTTTGCGATGTTCGTGTTTCCATACAAATTGAGATTTTAACGCGAACGCGATCGAGACGTATTTTGTAACCGAAAACTTACACTAAGGACACTGCACGTATTTTACACGAAGTACCTACAATCAAACATCTCAAGATCAATCGGAGTACTTAAAGTCGTACCTAAGTTACCATCGCAAACTGGGATTGTTGAGCCACTCGCCACTGTTCATAATTTTGCCGCACATTGACAATAACATTTCACAGCTAAATTACGAACAGTTGTATGTGGCTTAGCAATCGCAGCTGGCGACTGTACCTCCATAATAAATCACAATCATCTCAAAATTTAGTGATTTTGTTTTTATTTAAAACCAATGCACTTTTCTAATCTAACTAACCTGAAATTTTCTTTACAAAAAAAAGCTTTTTTTTTCTTCTAGTAATTTAGGCGCATTGCGTTCTAGTTGGCAACAATATTAGAAGTTCACTCTTACATGTGGCATCCTGCATTGCAGGCACGTACATTTGTGAACTCTCAACACATACAAGCATCTATATTATATACTCCAGAGACCATGTGGATTTCGGTCCAAACTCAAAACAACTCGGCAGTCCATTTCGTAGTTATTATGACCGATGAGATTGTGATTTATCGTTTTTCTCTTGACTGCCTCGTTCATTATTTAGAGGTTTCGGTGCACAATATTGGCTTTTATATCCTTACGTGAGGAAATGTGGGCTATTTATCATTATTAAGGTAGGTAGCTTAGTATTTTACAACACGGAATGGGTGGAATGAATGAAGACAAGAACGCAAGGCAAATAGTCACTTTAATTACGAAGTGTAAGAGCGGTTACGCTCTACAAAACGGTCCGATTTCATGAAAATACGCACCGGAGTAGTCGTAGAAATATTTTTTTGGAAAATCGGATGACGAACATCGGATCTAGTGCGTTAACTACTAGGTATAAAAATAGTTCTAAGATTGCTCCTGACTGTATTTTCATGGATTTGGATCGGAATTAGTGCGAGAACCGTACCGTTCCAACAGTATTCTTAAGAATAACGTTGAAGATTAGATCAATAGCGCAAGTTCGAGATGTAACTGCTGAAAGTTACACAGAGAGAAGTACCTAGGTATCAAAATTATAAGACGTGAAAAAAAATAGTTAAAGTCAAAATATCGTCATACAATTTAGGTCATAACAAGCACTTATAAAAAAATACATAAAAATATATTAAAAAAAATCTAGGTACCTACCACCGGTTCCGAAAAACCTCTGTTGAGTAGTGGGCACCGTGGGCATGCCCACAACCCTATATAATAGACTTGTAACACACTTTCGCGGTTTATTGAGATCGATAGGCTGATGATGATGATAAAAAATAATCAAATTTAAAAGTCGTTCATGAGTCATGTTTGTTCATGGGCGAGTTCGTACTCCGACTCCCACTTGACCGATTTTCAGGTGGCTGTGACCACAACCTTTTTCGAGGTCTGGATCCGCGCCTGTGTTGAGAAGAATCAGTCTCCGAGGTGCTTTGTCTGATTGTCTGATGTCCCTAATTTTGTTTTTTCCATAGTCTGATGTTGGTAAACAATACAATACGTTTATTGTAATCTCATCATAACCATACTGCAAATTGTACAGAAACAATCAAGCTTCGCGATATGAAATCGTAACATTATATTCAAACAAAAGCAGCGGAACAAACGGCGCGTAAAATCTAACGAGCAGATTTAACTTCCATTGCATATTTGAGAAGATTGTTAAGAATCCTCTTACACCGGAACTGCTGTTTTCAATTTGTTTTATTCGTGAATGAATACACTGGGCAAGGTTCTTTCTTTCCAGCCACTAGGTTTCTACTTCGCAGCTTTAACTTTCTCGATTTTAATTCCCGACAGAGGAGCAGAGCTAATTTAATATTTAATTTGAAATCTGGTGTATTTCTAGCTGTATTTTATCGGGTTTGAGCGAGTCTCCTAATATGTTATAAAGAAAGCTATATTATAAACCTCCTAAATTGCATGTTCGAGATTTATCAGTTAGGAGGTTTTGGTACTTCACCGTCGTATGGTCACATCTGCGATCACATGCAGGGCGCTTCACCGGTTAACTCATGACAGCGTCCATAATTGATTGGACCTAAAAATGGAATCTACCTCTTCTTTTAATTTTAATTGTAATTTTGACGATCTCAGCATAAATTCTTATATAATCTGACTTAATGTATTTATATAATGTAATTGTTATGTTGAGTGAATAAATAAACTAAACTAAACTTTCCTTTCATTAACATCTACATACCTAGTTACAATACAAGGTGTCTTGAAAATATTAAATGATTGAACATCCTCAACCTCATCGGAATTTTTGATTGAACTAGCCGCGCTTCTGACACCGTAGGCACCGTAGGTGACTTACCTACACGTTAATCCCCAACGAGTATAATGAAAACATTTGTTGATCAAAGTTATAAAACCCTGATAAACGAAATAGGTCTACCCGTTTGAGAGCTGCAGTCGAGTTCATAA
The DNA here is from genome assembly GCF_025370935.1 of Choristoneura fumiferana. Classification (NCBI taxonomy): domain Eukaryota; kingdom Metazoa; phylum Arthropoda; class Insecta; order Lepidoptera; family Tortricidae; genus Choristoneura; species Choristoneura fumiferana. The sequence goes on from NC_133484.1 coordinate 7,687,054, forward strand.
ATTTGTGAGCAAAGGTTTGATCAAAAATATCTGAACACGCTTCCACGCCGCTAACAATGGAGTCAATCGTGTTCAGATATTTTTGATCAATTTTTTGATCACAAGTTTATGAACTCGACTGTACGACGCCAATGCCACAGACAGACAGACGTTAGCGTCAAACTTATAACACGCGTTGCGTTGGGGGTCATAAACAGGTACCTATTATTAAGTAGGTAAGTTAAGTACGCACTATGGTAGGTATATTCTACGGTATTGCGAAGCACGACATTACACGTGTTTACGCGTCGGTGTAGAAGCGTACCTCCTTTACACATGGCATAAACACGGCCCATAACCGCTGAGAACGCCTTTAGGCTGCGAATCGCGCGTTCTGTTTTAAATTTTCAACAGCTCCGAGCCGAGCCCGCAACGCCAGTACTACCTACCTACTTGTATGTGCAAACAAATTAATTATTTAACTCCACACGAACCCGCTTTCCTCTCGCAAATGAACTAAACTAAGCCTACAAGCGTTTGCATATTTCGGATAAATTACTGATATAGCCACCGAGAGTTGGACTCTATTGTCACTGGAATAGTTAGCAATTCGATTTTAATTTATTGCATTGGGCTCTGCCCCAATCAATGCCAACTCTCAACAAGCGTCAATTACGGTCCGTTTAGTTAATTAATTAATCTGGATTATGATAGTGGAGCTTTCACTGTCGTTTATCTTATACTTACTTTACTTGATTCAGATGTTACGGAATAATTTGTATCTAGGTAGGTGTGTACCTAAACAAAATATGACTCTTGATTTGTCAGGAAGAGTAAGCATGAAATAAGGGCGGTACATTTTTTTACAACTATCTAGATACCTACTTGAATATGGCAACAATTGTTGCAAGTAAAATTTTAAATTGTTTTTCATCAGTTTCTTTCTTAGTGCCTTATGTCTTATTCATCTTACCGAAAGAGAACAATGTATTGAGCTAGGCGTTACTTTGTGGAGGCTAACGTCTTTAAAATTTTAACACTATTACGATTTTCGAGCATACCATTGATTCCTTTTTTGACCACTAAACGTGAAAGAACAGGACTGTTAGGGTGCCCCTATATGCAGTCGCTCGTCGCTCGATTGTAGCGATAAGATCACGTGACCCCATTTTGAAGGTAATTTTGAATTTCCCACGACTGAAAAAAGTAGCGACAAGATGGCTTCTTGCAGGATTGATCTTGGCCTTGGAAGCTGATTTCTTAATCTCATTTAGTAGCAGTCGCGATAGTGGTACAAATAAAACAAAATTGGAGTGAATGAAAAAAAAGTAACAGTGTTTTTGCCGAAATTGATAAGGGGTTTTTTTCCAGCGATAAAGCTCAACATTTTCAGCTTTATCGCTATAATATGTTACGTGATCAGATTTGACACTGGAAACGAGCGTCGAGCGATTTCATGTGGCCGCAGCCTTCGACATGTGCCCAAAGACGAGATCTTTGACCCTACTGACAGACTGCAAGACGACGTCATCATCATCAACATCATACTAAAACTCATGAAGACTGCAACTAGTTAAAATAAATAGTTTAAGATTACCCTTACCACCCTACCCTTGTGTATAAAGTGCTTGAAGAATAGCTAGAAAAAGATTTGACTAAATAGACAGATCAAGAACAAACTACAAAAGCGGAAAGTTACTTGTTTACAATAATTGCCTAATAAATGTCTAATGGTCTATGCGTGAAGCTACGGGTAAAAGCTAGTACCTATTGAATATTTGCCGCGTATAGCGCAGTTATAGCAGTAGAAGTGGATGAAAGGAGCTACGATGCTCAAAATGACCTACACACGACTTTACTGCCAAGGTAATAAGAGAGTGCTTAGATAATTTTGAACACCACAACTGCTGATCTACTTCTGCGGCTGACTGTACGGTCGAGGTCAAAGATATCTTTACACTTTAATGCCTTGTCACTGTACGCCACCTGACATTTTATACTAAAATTCAAACATGAAAACAAGAACTAAAGACATGAAACAAGACTAAAGCGGAAAGATATCTTTGACTTTGTGTGTACCTACGGAGTCCTACACTGCGCGTGGCCCGACATGCACCTGGCCGGTTTTTTTAGGCTGTGCTTCCACCAGAGATGTGTGAGGATGCGTTGCGAGGAATGTGGCAGGAACCAATAGAAACGCTTCACTTACCTATCCTCGCTCCGCCGAGCGGTTTCCAATAGAGATGGATGCGCTGATCGAGGATAGATAAATGAAACGTTTCTATTGGTTCATTGGTTTGTAACCGAAAACTTACACTAAGGGCACTGCCCTGTGACATTTGGACGGACAGACAGCGGAATCGTAATTCAGACTCCGTTTGTGAGTACCATTTGCATTTAGAACCCTATAAATACAACGTAAAAGCTACCTTATTTTTGCCGTACGCGATTCCTCTCATTTTATTTATTCAAATAGATTGATCCCATTTGCTGCTCCGAGGGCATAAAGGAAGTCACTTAACTCCGCCCTCGACGCATTATACTCTATTTTAGTAGAATGTAAAAACCACACAAGGCAACAATGCTAGGCGAGTTTCATTTGGTGCCAGCAGAAGTTACGACTTATTGCTTTGTCTTTGAATCAAACCTTTTCATAGCTGCCGGCTGCCACAGAAATAGGTCAGACAATATCAAACAATACCAGTCTACCGCATCACTGCTAAGGGCCGGTACAAGAGAGCATTTGAACTGCAACCTAGCTGCAAAATGGCAGTTCGACTGCAGTTTTGCTGCAGTTGGTGCAAATGCATCAAAGCTGCAAACCGACTGTGCAGTCCGATTACAGTTGTCGTGCAGTCCTGTCAACCGCACACCGTCTGCAAGCTGGCTGCACGGTCGTAATGGAGTTATATTGCACTTGGAACGACTGCATTGTACAACTGCACTGTACATGGAAAATGCCCCTCTTACAATTCTATTGCAGTCGTCGTTTCTTCAACTGCAATACGACTGCATTACGACCGTGCAGCCAGCTTGCAGTCGGTTTTTGGTTTTGATGCAGTTACACCAACTGCAGCAAAACTGCACTCGAACTGCCATTTTGCAGCTAGGTTGCAAAATGGCAGTTCGAGTGCAGCAATACGACTGCATTACGACCGTGCAGCCAGCTTGCAGTCGGTTTTTGGTTTTGATGCAGTTACACCAACTGCAGCAAAACTGCACTCGAACTGCCATTTTGCAGCTAGGTTGCAGTTCAAATGCTGTCCGTCTGTACCGGCTCTTAAACCGAGCGCCGGCTTCAAACTATGTTCACTCCGTTCAACTGTTACTATTGCATCGAAGTGAAAATTCTATTAGGTCTTGCTTTAAAATTTCAACGTTACAGCTCCGATGTTGTACACTACATACGCGGCCGAAGGCAAATATCCTGGCTCGACTCTATTTAAAATTTATAAGAGATTCCGTACCTACCACGTCTCGTGTATGCGATAAACCAATTTTTTAAACTACGGCGCTACTGTGCGGAGGGAATATGAAAGTGGTGTAATCTACCTGCGAAACATACATAAGTTGGTATGCAGAAGGTCAAGCCGGCACTTCTTCAGCAAAACTGTAACAGGGGAGACCTGCAAGACTGCTGTTATACAGTTACACAGCTGTAGATACTAATTTACCTTCTACAACTACAACTACAAACTACAAAAACAAAAACTCAACTACAAAAAGATCGATACTGCTTACACGACTTTATTGCCTTAATAAGGTTGTGTACTTATACATATATTTGTACCTAAGTTTGGCCGTATCGATATTTTTGTAGCTGACTGTATCGTGGACATATCTTGGAACTCCCTTTTTAAACCCCGAAGCAAAAAGAGGGGCGTTATATATTTGACGCCAAGGTGTGTCTGTCTGTGGAAGCTGAAATTTTTAACGATGTAGATACTTTCAATCCAATTACAAAATACCATCAGCAAAAAAGAGTGTACTTACCTATACGTTATGCCAAACCAATTTATGGAAAGTGTAAACAAACCGATTTCATCAAAATTCTTGTATAAACACCCACTGGATCGAATCAATCACACATTTATCTATAATTCGTGTCTTTTAAGTAGTCGTCTAATCACTTTTTTCACGAAAATTTACTTGATTTCAATATTGAAATAAGTTTCATTTGAAAAATCTTCGTCAAAATCTGACTTTGACCTTTTTGACTGAAACTCGAGTTTAATCTGTAGTAGCATAGACTAGCATAGAGATGGTGGAAAATTTGAGATTTTACAAATCGATTCATACTCGATTGAATAAGCGATTATTATTTATTTACCTTAAAATTAAAAAAAAAATAGTTACTGCTTTTATAATTGAATAAACAGTCTTTGGAATCAAATCAAGTATTGTAAATAGTAAAATAGACAAAAATACTTTGATCCATTCAATTAATAAATTAATCGATTTACTGAACAGATTTATTATTTTGCAATAGGTTCTAGGTTTTCATATCATTAAATGTCTGTGGTCGGGTCATAGATGAGAGTGTGTGTACTGGGTCGGGTTAATGGCGTCTTTGCTTACCCTTTCTATAAATTGGATTGACATTTATAAATCATACACCATACCTGTTTTGTTTTGAAAAATACAATTATGTTTTTTGTTAGTCAGTAGATATTTATACACATTCTTTAGTTAGAAAATAATTGCTCTTTTCTTGAGTATCCAGTATTCAGTATTCAGTATTTATTTATTACAACACCTTTTACATAACAATGTAGCTTTAATTAGTGTTTTGTGCATACCGCATCCAGTGTTTTTTTGCAAAAAAAATATTTCGCACAGACGTTACTAATAAGCTTGTAGAAATAACAGTAGAAATAACAACATTGGCTAACGAGCAACAAGCTCATGTTTAGTGTTGTAAACAATTTGAATTGTGTAACGTATAAATTTACGTTTTCATAATTACAAAGACAATAAATACGAGTAGGTACAAATAGAACTTACCTAACAGGTGCCATGAATGTGGCAAAATGCATGGAAAATTAGGACCTAAATAATTGATTAATTCAGGCGTCTATGGTTAGCTAAAGAGCAATATAAAAAAATATACAGTAATTCAAAATATTTCCTGTTACACGAATAGATAGGGATATTTGGAAATAATTCCGATCCGCATTAGCGATCCCTTCAAATAGCGAACCTACTGTGTTAAAAATAAAGTTGTGTTAAATACTTGTGATGTATACATATCATTTAATAATACTGTAAATCTGTTTAAAAAAAAATATATATACCTCGTTGAGTTTCTTGCCGGATTCTTCTCAGCAGAGGTTTTTCCGAACCGGTGGTAGATTTTTTTTGACATTCATAAGTGCTTGTTATAGCCTAAATTGAATAAAGATATTTTTTGACTTTGAATTTTTTGACGTTGAATACAGTATAATACGGTAATAATACGGTACAACAGTTTTATAATTATTTCGGTCTACATACATCCCACTTCAGGGCACAAGCCTACTCTTAGAATCAGATAGACACATCAGACACACACATTGAATTGCTTAGCAGGTGTGTGCGGATTTCCTCAGTATGTTTTCCTTCGGCGTATAGTTCATAGTAAATTTAAAATGCAATATTGCACATACATTGCGAAAAGCTCAGGGTGCCTAATCATCATCATCATACTTGTCAGCCGAAAGACGTCCACTGCTAGACATAGGCCTTCCCCAAGGCTATCCACTCAAACCAGTCTTGTGTTTTCCGCATCCACCGCGATCCCGCGATCTTAACCAGGTCGTCGCTCCATCTTGCTGAAGACCTACCGACACTACCGCGGACGCCATTCGAGAACCTTCTGACCCCATCGGCCATCAGTCCTGCTTGCAATGTGCCCCGCCCACGGCCGCCACTTCAGTTTCGCAATTCTTCGGGCTATGTCGGTAACCTTAGTTCTACTGCGGATATCGTCATTTCTGATTGTATCCCGCAGATAAAGCCCGAGCATAGCCCTATCAGCCCTCTGAGTGAGTTTGAGCAGAGCTGCCTGCCCGGGTTTGAACCCACGACCCTCTACTTGAGAAGCCATAGGTCAAACCACTAAGGCCACCATAACTTCTGGAACTGCTAGAGTCATCTGTAATAGAGCTAAGCTGAATCACGTGGTTTCTATCAGTAAAAAATGTAGTAGCGTAACTGGGGTTGTAAATACATACTACCCTCTCACATAATATCGATATAGGAACAAAGTTGCCGTACCCCTGTAGTATTACGGTCGGAAAGAGCGAGCATCAGGGGCCATAATCCCATCATTCATTTTTCTCTACTTTGCCTTTCGGAAAGTCTGACAAAGCTTTTTTTTAGCATAAGAAATTCAGTTAGTTTATTTTCTGTTGGCACAATCACAAAACAATGGAAAGGGCAAGACATACATGACACTAAATACGTCCCCACATGGTCCCCCCTCAGCATAATTCCACTAAATAACTCTGTTCTCATCTTCGCTGTGTTTACAACGAGTAAAAATGATGTTCCCATAGTTAAATTGTACTTGAAACCCTGAAGTTGAATTTTAATTGAAATGAAATTAAATTGTAGTTTGAAATCCCGAAAATCACGTAGTTGAATTAAAATTCCGGTATTTTACGAAAATGAGGATTTATACAAAATAAGTCTTATCGTGTTCTTCTCTTCATTTAGGTAGGATAAAAATCATTCATGCCAAATTTCCTGTTTTCAAACTTAGGGGATAAAAATATGGCAATTTATCCCTAAGGTTATTCCATGCATTCAGCTACCATATCGCATCCAAATCCATCCACCCGTTTTAGCGTGACTAACAAAAAGCTCTTCCTTCCTTAAAATATTAGCACGATATCTTCGTAGTACCGTTCTTATACAGTCTTGAACGGAACCCTAAATTGTGAAGTTCACCGGACACGCTTCTTCCGAGCTGGGATAATGGCGGTATTCCCTTGTGCGGGCCGCACGTACACCACCGTGTAACTTTTTGTATCTAAGAATGATTCTCTTATCTTGTTCCGTAGTTCCAAGACGCAATCCCGTTTTGTCCACCAAGCCATAGGGATAAAATAAACCTCTTATGTTTCACACTATAACCACATGTTTAAATAAAATAATATATATATAAGAAGACATTGATCTAGTCTCAAAGTAAGCAAAGCTTGTGTTATGGATACTAAGTTAGGCAACGTACTTAGGCTACGTTAGGCGGATGAACGTACTTATTTAAATGGATAGATACATTCCTAAACCGGACGGACGGATGGCCCAGCGGTTAGAGAACCTGAATTCGAAGCTTGGCTTGAGGTCCCGGGTTCGAATCCCGGCCGGGGCAGACATTTGTCTATGAATAATACGAATGTTCGTTCTCGGGTCTTGGATGTTTAATATGTATTTAAGTATGTATTTATCTAAGTATATAAGTATGTTTATCGGTTACCTAGTGTCCATAGTACAAGACTAGGTCAATTGGTGTCAAGTGTCCCGTGATATTTATTTATTTATTAAATACATATTAAACGCCTAAGGCTCGCATTTTTATACAAAAAAATGCAGTTGACTGCGACTCCGTCCGCGTAGAAGTATGAAAAATAGTTTACGTCCTCTTCTCAGACCTACCGAATATACACAAAAAAAAAAATAAAAATCGGCGTAGCCGTTTTGGAGGAGTTTGATTACAAAAACTGCGACACAAGAATTTTAGTGCCTCCGCTAGCTGACGCGGACGCCCGCCGCGTGCGTACTCGTACCTACGTACGCTCGCGGGTCCCACTGCGGACACCCGCCGTACTTACTAAAGTAAAATCCGTCGCACGCGCACAATACAAGTTACTATATTCTTGTATGGTGGCACGCGCCCGCGCCAGTTAGCGCTGTTCATACAATTTCTTATTAGACGGGCGTCCGTTCCGGGTAATCCGCGTCAGCTAGCTAGCGGAGGCACTTATATATTAGATCTGCCCCGACCAGGGATCGAACCTAGGACCTCAAATTTCGTAGTCAGACTCTATAACCACTGGGCTATCCACTCGTCAAACGCTACTTACTCACTAGGATTTCAACTCGAAATACCATCTCCTAGACAGTAGGTAACTACAATTACTTACAAATGTATTATTCCTCTAGGTACGTTACCCAGCTTTGAAGGGGCTGAGTGTTCAGGGCCCTCTTAGCTTAGCGCGGCCTTTAATCTACCTCTTAAGTGTGACAAGAGTCATGTGAAACTTTTCCAATAGCAGTAGTTATAGGTATAAACGACATAATTTTGTACAAAATCCCAGTTACATTTAGTTTGAAAACTTTAACGCTCCAGCTTCTAAGAAAAGACACCGACGGAGTTTCTTTTAAACAAAACTATCGCGTTACCTTTATGCGCAGTATCAAAGCTTTTTATGCACGATGCAATTTGTTTGTTTGTAAAACTTTAAAATCTGCATCGTACGTACGATGTGTTAGCAGTTGTTTCGGCACAGGGCCGTCACAGAGGCCTTACTTATTCACAACCAGCGTCCCCAACCAACAGTTAATTATGACGGGAGCGTGCCTTGCCGAGCACAACTTTCAAATTGGATTACCCGCACCGTCGCTCTCGTACGCTAGTTGACGTCTATCTACCTTACCTATAACACTATAACATGGAACACCTGGCATGGAATGTAACCTTTATTACCGTTGCGTAAACGCGGAACGAACCGGAAACCATATATTTAGAGTGAGTAATCGTTCACTGGGCAATTATTAAAGCCTGCGGGCACAAATTTCTCGCGTTAAGACTTATAATACACAACCTATTAACAGTTAAATCCACGGAAATATAAATCTAAATATATTCTCAAAGGGAAAATAAAAAGTAGTGTATCACTCGGCAGCAAAATATTTTTTTTTCTCGGGCAGCGTACTATGAATCCCTCACTACGCTCATGATTCTATCTTAGAATCCCTCGCTGCGCTCAAGATTTTATAAGCAAAACAGCGCTCTCGCCGTAAAAATAATAGTGCTCCCCTGTCATACAATCGACAATTTCTCGCCTCTTGATTTGCTGCAGCTAAGGAGTGAATTATTATCAGTATATATCTATTCAGTTAAGTATTTGAGAGAGAGTCGAATTTTAAAGGGATACGTACGTTTCCTTGTTAATTAAACTAATTTTATTAAATAAACTTTTTCATTTGCATTTAAATTTCTACAACCAAAGCTATGTTTATCTAACTTATCCATCGTTTTAATTTTAATACTAGCTTCCGTTTGGACCCTTCGTGTACGGAACCCTAAAAATGTAGTCTAAAAAAATTAATACATTTCACTGCTAATCAAGTAATTAAGTAAAATCTATGAAAACACATTATAAAACGTATGCGCACCAATAACAGAAAAGGTTCTGGAAGGAAATAAACGTGAACTTTTCTTCCTCTTATATTCTTATTAAGTACTTTTGTGGGTTGCACCCCATTGATTTGGTTAATCTACCAAGCCAATTAAATTGGTCGTTCGCAACTTGTAATCTACTTCGTCTGTTAAGTCTTCAGAAAATTTTGTTTAATTGGCGAACGTTAAAGTTTTCAGATCTAACTTAAAAGAGGAATCACCGGGAGCGTTTACTCCAGTTAACATTGGGTTAGTATTTAGTATTACAGTGGAAGTTACGCGTGTAGAGTAGAGCTTTGTGCTTACTCCTCAAAGACGGCTGGACGGACTTTTAAGAAATTTGGCTTGCAGATAGCTTTAAGATTCGATGTTCACAAGGAAATGCAATAAAATCCCGAAATTACAAGCGCTAGGAATAGAGACAAAACATTTTAAGTTTTTCTGCAATTTTATTTAAATTCACGACGGCACGGCAACCCAGGGCACGATGTAATTTTTGGGGATTCCCACGGGATTTTTTTGTGACGATTTTGTGACCCTGGCTGCCTGTTGCGCCAGGTACTACAAGGCGCCGTGCCCTCCAGCTCAACTTAACCATTTATTTTCAATACCTATTTTAAACGATCTAAAGGAAAAAGAGTCTCGAAAAAAACTCAAAGAAAACTTTTCATGGACTTATCTCGTAGGAGTGAGTAATGAGTATTCTATGTCTAATAAACACTGTTCTTTTGTCGCTTCTCGTATCTAAAAGGGCGACAAAGGCTTATGCCTGGGTCGCTCGGGGCGCCTTGATGGCAAAGGCCGGCCCTGGAGATCACGCGTGGGTATTTTTCAAGTAACATGCAAAATTTTCGAGTATTCCCACGAGAATTTGACTAGTATACACATAATTCTTAACCAGATTTACTTAGAGACTTTCCGCCTACTTAGATGCACACGGCTTCTAAGTAACTTAGCTATATCACCTTATAAATCGGCATGCATAACCCAGAGCCATTTGGAGTGAGGCCAAGTCATTATTGACTTCCCTTCTGCCACCGAAAACTTCAAAACCGCGATCGGTTTCACAGCTGCCAGAGCTTGAGTACTAAAGAAGATGATAAGCTTCATGGATTCACCATTACCTACTGGATAAAAGTGTGTGCGCACGAATTACATGATTTTATTCCTCTATCTCCATTTTACCAACGGGCATCCAGGCGGGAGGATTGTCTTCACCCTTATGTACCTAGTTAGTATTAAATTGGTCCGCGCGAAGCGGTTCGCTTCATCTTTCATAATGCAATGCTAAGGAATGGAATTTGATCCCATCGTATCGTCTGCATTTCCGGATAAATACAACCTAGGGCTCTTCAAGGCTAGAGTGAGTAGGCAGTGATTGAACCAGTGAGATAACCTTTGGCCTCATCTGCACTTTTTATTAGGGAGGTAGGGGTCAATCACGTGTCAGTTTTATGTAAAAAAAGTAAATTGCAATTCAGATGTACCTACTTGGAGAATATTTGAGCGTTAGACCGCTCGCGTCAGACTTTATTACCTCCTCGATTACCACATTGAAAGGACGAGTCATAAAGCCAAGTTTAGACTTGCAAAAAAAATCGTGCAAGTTGCATTACATTGCGGCGCTCGATTGACCACTACAAACAAGTTGGCTTTACGGCCTCGCAATGTAATGCAACTTGCACGATTTTTCTTGCAAGTCTAAACTCGACTTAACAACTTTAATCAAGCTAAATTCCGTGGCAGTAGGTACTGTCATTCACTGGTGTTCGTGATCACGGCCGCTGCAATGCAACCGAAACGTCGAGGTAGTTTTAAAAACATTTTATTACGCGATTAAAGCCCGAAAGTGCCCATCACTATGTAAGTATTTAATATAGTACTTAGCTGCGTTGTACTATGTATTTAGACTGGAACATAACGAGAGACTTTCTTGAAAAGATTGTGTTACAGACACATAAGTTTGAAACAATGAACTAGGATTGATCATGGAGTTTTTTGTATTAAACGAGTAGTTTAACTAGCTGTAACTTGAAAAACCGTTAAAATGGATAAAAGAGAATAGAGTTAAATACTGCATATTAATAAATAATAAAAACTGGTTAAGCATGAGTTGATCTTAGGGAAAACATTTAATCTTTATAAAATCAAAAAGAATATATTTCTCATACGGGGATCTCCATAATTTTTAATTTACTTTTATTTTTGTTATTTTTTGTTGTAGTGTGATGGTAAATTGTTCACATTGTTCAGATCGCCTTTACATGGCAACTCCGCAACAAAAATATCTACGAGTACAGGTACTTTAGGCAATGTATGTAAGCCTACATGGGTCACGCTCTCGGTTAAGCTAATTTGCTCCTGTCATTTTATATGTACACATATATACATATCAAGCTAAATAATTTTTCGACCTGTCACTCTTCACGACCATTGATCTCAATTGCGGACCATAGACTATCAATAACGTCCATCCACAGACAAAATAAAATACTTAGCCCGCTTTAATAGCCCCACGTTTTCCTCGTAACTCAAGAAAATCTAATTTCCAGAATGTTCCGCTTCAATTCTACAATTGGCACAAACGAGGTTGGAAACTGAAGTTTGGCTCAAGTTCCCTGCAACGGAGAATATGACGATTCCGAAGACAAACTTAGCTAATTGCGCTTTTTGGGGAGATAGGTAAGGTACATCTGTGGAATAAGTACACGATATGACTGTGTAAGTGAGGCAAGCTTTTAAATAAACTTGGCCGCTTATACCGCTACAGGAGGACGCAAACAGAAATGTCCCCCGTGTGCGGGGCTTATAAACATGCGAGGCTGTGGCGTCAGCAGAATAATTTATTTGCTAATTCCTTGGAAAAGGGATGCGCACGGTACGTATCGGTAAAAAGTAAGAATCTGAACACCTTTACTCACTTAGTTTATAATTTTGAGGTCCTTTACTAGAAAAAGTAAAAAATATTTTTTAAGTTCTGTGATTAAGTAAAGAGCTATGAACATTCAAAATAAAAAAAATATCCCTCATAATGTCATTCGGCGGAATAGATAGGTTCTTAGTTCCTAAAAGACAGGAAGCGATTCTACGTCGAATTGCCAGGTTCAAACGTTGTCGGAAATAACTGCCAGCCTTTTTTAAGTTTGTCTATTTTATGTAGCATTTGAAAGCTTTTATCTTTGTCTATTTTCTGTCTGTCTGTCTGTTATCTCTTCACGCTTGAACTGCTGAACCGATTTAAATAGTTTGGAAACCTGGGAACGACATATGATAGCTTTATCCTGGAAAATTACATCCCGCAGGATAGCGATACGTTTATCGCTTAACTTTTTTTGCAGACAGAATCGCGGCCAAAAGCTAGCTAGTAAATAAAGTTGTCCATTTAAACCTTTCCAGTTGAATTTGCCTCATTTGTTTCAATTGACTTGTGGTACCTATTGGTGTCCCACCAGGTGGACTGACGACATCGTGAGAGTTGGGGGAAACCGGTGGATGCAATTGACGAGTTGTCGTTCATTATGGCGTTCTAAGGGGGAGGCCTTTGTCCAGTAGTGGACGTCTTCCAGCTGATGATGATGATCATGATGACCTATTGGTGTGTAGATTGAATGACAATCCAAATAAACAGCAGAATAAATGTAAAACAAAAACAATTTCTAATTAAAAACCCTTTTCAAATTTTGCAAACTGGTCTCGTTATGTTCCAACTGCACAGACAGCAGATTAACGTTGTGAAAATTAAAAACTTTAAATTAACTTTTGAAACAGCTTTATAATATAACACTTTGAATGTTTCATTTTAAAAGTAATATATTTTATAATTTAATCACACATACATGAGCTAACAGCAAAGTAATAATAAAATCGCAAAGAAAAACTTAATACTAAATAATCTACAAAACCGCTACAGGCTGGCAGCATTCCCTCGTTGAATAGCTAGTATTTAAGAAAGTAATGAATATATTATGTAGTTTTCAATACTTATTTATTTAATTTATGAAAGGAGACACTCACAAAAGTTCATAGTTTCCAATTGTAACCAAGTATGAGAACATTGAAAAGTAAATAAATACTGGCTTGTAATTTATTACTTTTGTAAAGCGTAGGTATACAAGTTATTGCAAATGTTTTATTCAATTAGTTTACAACTGGGGACGGTATGAAAGGCGTGAACAAAAGTTTTCTCAGGAAACGTAGTTTCTATTTCCTCTTACAGATAAAAAATAAAGATGAAAGCATTGGAACTGTTGTGAGATTCATAGTAGCTAAAACTTTAGTTAAGAATATCTGCTGTCTATAATATACTCGTATTTGTACAGAAGTAGTCATAAGAGAAATTGAGCAAGTCACATCAAAAAGTCGGTTTTCTGATCACAAAATCGAATGTATGTGTACAAAATGGGTCCCGTGTTTTTTCGTTTGAGGCACAAAACCCTAAAAAGTAAAGCTAAGTCTACAATGTAAGCCAATTACAATGACAAAAATCTACATTGGTCATTGGATTTACAGGCAAACAAGATTTACGATTCAACTTAATTGAAAGCATTTCGAGATACGTTTCACAAAACTGGTTTTCTCGATTTTGTAATTCCGCTTCCATCCGTGCAATGCATATTATAATGAACGTAGGAAACAAAACAAAGACAACTCAATACGACCAGAGGCTGTATTGCCTAACGTTTCTGACGCTGGCGATCGCATTCAAATGACAGATTTTGGATACAAAAACTGTAACTAAAGTAATAGAACTAAGGTGATTATTACAATAGCGACACTATATTTCAATGGAAATACGAATTAATGCTGAACTGAGGCCGTATTCTCTAACGTTTCTGACGCTCGCGATCGCATTACATTCGTATTTCCATTGATATATAGTGTCGCTATTGTAATAATTACTTTAGTTCTATTTAAAAAACATTTGTGCTTTACATATTTTGCTAACTCAGTTATATACTTCATTTGCATCTCTAAATAGCCTGTATAAACTCACCAAGACACAAGCACACTTGCCATCTTTAGACTGAGCACAATAAAAAAGAGATTAAAGAAAAACCTAAGCTATTTTAAGCTGCTTTTTAGATTTGGGTAATACCCGCCATTTTCGATATCCCAAGCCACGTATTTACTCTTTTTGTTAGGGGCTGTTTCACCATCCATTGATTAGTGTTAACTGACGGTTAAATGTGATGCCGTCTCTATTTTTTTTCTTTGAATAGATGGAGACGGCATCACATTTAACCGTGAGTTAACACTAATCAATGGATGGTGAAACAGCCCCTTAGTCTGAAACGTCTAAAACCCAAAGGAACTGGTAGAAGCTAGAATTGTATACCAATCACCGCTATAGGAGTATAAATAACATTAAAATAAAACGTGTAAGGAATGGCAACCCTATCTAGGTCAAAGGTGTTCAGAAATATTACCGCAATCGGTCACTTCTTTTGTGATCCTAACATGAGCTATTGCTGCAAAAGAACTAAATTAAATTAATGGAAAAAGCAGGAAATAAACTATTTTTCATGTTTACGTGGACCTTAGAATAACATATCAAGGAGAAAAAAGTTGAGGCCGTTTGCTTTGAGTTTAACAAGAGACAATAAAAGCAAAATTAAATTATCTCGTGTTCAGGGGTATACACATTCAGTGAAATAAACATGGAAAAGAAGACTTAAATGGAGTTTCATATTTCCTTTCGCTAATCCCATTTCTGCAACACGCTACTGCTATGTTACAACTGTAACAGCATTATTTCAGCATAGTCGACAGAATAAAATGTTTCTTTATGTCTAGCACAGTTCAAGAGAGCAAGCAAATTATAAATCTATATATATAAAAGGCAAAAGTGATTGACTGATGTATCAACGCACAGCCCAAACCGCTGGTTCTAGGGATTTCAAATTTAGCACGTAGGTTCCTTTTAAGGTCTAGGGGTGCACTAAGAAAGGATTTTTCAAAATTTACCCTCTAAGGGGGTGAAATAGGGGTCCAAAGTTAGTATGGGGAAACAAGATTAGTAAGACTATTTTATTCGAAACTTCACAGGAGTATTCTTAACAACAAATAAGTAAACACGTGTTTCAGGTTTTTTGAGAATTCAACCCCTGAAAGGGGGTAATGTGGTGACAAAGTCAATCGAAAATCAATCGTTGATATTTCAACGCACAGCCCAAACCACTGGACCTAGAGACTTGAAATTTTGCACATAGATACCTTATACAATGTAGGCATCCACTAAGGAAGGATTTTTGGAAATTCTAACGGTAACGGGAAAGAACGGGATTTATATATTCGATTCCGAGTAACCCTATCTCAGTAACTGTAATAACTAGACTTCAAATTTGATTCACAAGTAGGTATTACATAAATTAAAACATCGATTTCAGGATTTTTGGAAATTTCCAAGGGATAGGGAAAAAAGCGGGATTTATATATTCAGTTTAACTGAATTCTGTGAACTAATATAATTACTAGACTCTTCAAATTTGGCATAGAAGTAGGTGATTATAATAGTAAAAAACAGTTTTAAGGAATTTGGGAAATTCCCACGGGATAAGGAAAAAACGGGACTTATATTCAGTTTAACGGGATCGATTTTTCATTTTACTGGTCCTAGAAAACTGATATTTTGCATATAGGTTCCTTGAGGAGTATAGGGGAAGACTACAAAAGGATTTCCCGAAGTTCTGACGGGAACGGGAAAAATGGGATTTTTCGTTTTACTGGTCGCAGAAGGCTGCAATTTGGCATGTAAGTTGCTTGAGAAGTGAAGAAAACCATTAAGAAATAATTTCCCGAAATTCCCACGGGAAAGGGAAAAAAACAGGATCTTTCATTTTAATGGTCCTAGAAAGCTGAAATTCGGCATGTAGGTTGCTTGGGGATTGTAAAAGAGCGTTAAGAGAGGACTTTCCAAAATTCCAACGGGAACGGGAAAATACGAGATTTTTCGTTTTACTGATCGTAGAAAACTCAAATTTGGCATTTAGGTTCCTTGGGGAGGAGTATAGGGGAGCACTACAAAAGGATTTCCCGAAATTCTGACGTTAACGGGGAAAAAACAGGATTTATCGTTAGTATTATTGCAATTTTACATTGAACAGCATTAGTATTATTGTGGAACCATATTACTGGTATTGCAGATGTTTATGGGTGGTGGTGATCTCTTACCATCAGGAGACCCACTTGCTCGTTTGCCATCCAGTGGAATAAAAAAAAAAAAAAAACCATTAAGAGATAATTTGCCGAAATTCTCACGGGAAAGGGAAAAAATGGGACTTTTCGTTTTACTGGTAGAAAGCTGAAATTTGGCAATGTAGAGGAGCACTGAGAGAGGACTGTCCAAAATTCACACGAGAACAATGAAAAACGGGATTTTTCTTTTTACTGGTCGTAGATAGCTGAAACTTGGCAAGTGTGTTCCTTGGGGAGTGTAGGGGAGCATTAACAGAGCATTTCCCGAAATTCTTATGGGAACGGGAAAAAACAGGATTTTGCGTTTTACTGGTTGTAGAAAGCTAAAATTTCAAAATTCAAAAGTTTATACTGCACGTACGCTGCAAAAAGCTCTTTAACCGACTTCAAAAAAATGAAGAGGTTATGCATCCCGTTATATATATATATATATATATTTATTTATGTTTGTACCCTGATTTCTCGCTCAATTGTGGACCGATTTTTTAAATAATTTTTTATTCGAAATAATATCTACTCCTGAGATAGTCCCATTGTCACCAAATCAGAATCTGATGACGGAATTTCAGGGAAATCGAGGGCAACCCTCAAATTTTGTAGGCACGCATTACGGTTTTTATATAATTATCTCGAGTTATTTAAGTATTTGCGTCTGACAGACATCATCTCATGTTGATGAGCTGATGATGGAAGGTTAAACTCCTTAACGGTTGGAGTTAGAGGAAGTTTCTTTAAACATCATATGCACGTATAGGTAGACCTTTAGTTGTATTCTTTCTGGTTATTCAGGTGAGCTGATGATGGAAGGTATAACTCCTTAACGGTTAGGAGGACACATTAAGTACCTACGCCAAGCCAATCAACTCATTACGTAACAAAATTTATCCATACCTGTAAAACAGTATACTGTGACAGGACAGGCTGACAGACCTGAATTTGGCACACATGTAGATAAAGTATCATAGGAGTGCACTAAGTAAGGATTTTTTGAAATTCCCATGGGAAAAGGAAATATTTAACTTTGTCTGCTTCTTGGTTGTTTGGGGAATCTCTGGAATAACAGCGGATTTAAAAAAAAACTATTAGTAAAAGCTTTTTAAAAATCGATACCCGAAATAATAGAAGCCTGTTTCAATTCAATCGCGGACAGTGTGGTTTTCTCTTGAATTCACTTTATCCTGCGGGAACAATCCTATGCCGCGAGGTACGAAGTCGCGGGCAAAATAAGCACGTGGGTTTTCTAAAATTACACCCCTGACCTAAAGATGTGAAACAGGGGTTTAAGGTTTGACGAATTATGATCATCTAGGTTGATTTTTAAATTCAAAAATTTGCAAATATAATCCTCCGAAAAATCAATTATGATACGAAAATAAAGATCATAGAAAGTAAATGATCTGTGTAACCCCAAATTTAACGCGAGCGAAGCCGCGGGCAACAGCTAGTAATTCTATAAAATACTACATTTCCATGGAGGTGGACGTTATCAATAAAATATCCAATTTTCAAGCAATGTCATAATTAACAGGGGTTCGGGACTCCATTTCATGCATAAATAAACAAAATGCTGTGACCCCAAAATGGGACCTGCGTAAACTATGGACTTTTAGATGAGATGAAATGAAACAGTTAATCTAGAACAGGCATAGTATAGGCATAGTAGGCGTAGTCGTGAGAGTTGCGGGATGCAAGTGGCGAGTGGTCGTTCATTGTGGCGTTCTAAGGGAGAGGCCTTTGTTCAGCAGTGGACGTCTTCCGGCTGATCATGATGATGATTATGAGGCATAGTTTGGAAATAAAATAAGGTTATATAATTAAGTCACTCTTTGGTATAAGAGGAACAATTTTATAAAGTCAAAAAACTTTTCAGGTTCTGCTTTTAAATACAGATTATAAGATATTCTCTCATAAAGTGTTAGCATTTCGTATAGTTAAATAAATAAATAAATATCACGGGACAATTCACACCAATTGACCTAGTCCCAAAGTTAGCTTAGCAAAGCTTGTGTTATGGGTACTAAGCAACGGATAAATATAATTATATAGATATAGATAAATACTTAAATACATATTAAACACCCAAGACCCGAGAACAAACATTCGTATTTTTCATAAAAATATCTGCCCCGACACGGGAATCGAACCCGGGACCTCAAGCTTCGTAGTCAGGTTCTCTAACCACTAGGCCATCTGGTCGTCATTTATTTATTTATTTATATAAATGCGTAAACAAAATCAGTATGTTCAGAAACTAAGAAAAATTAACTATTCATATTGCAACAGACGTACGTGACATAAAAAATATATACAAGTGTACCACAGGGAAGGATTCTAATGCCATTACTGTTTCCAATTTACGTCAATGAACGTCTGCAAGTACCCAGCGGTGTTATTAAACGAGCAACATGAGATTTATCATATGCGTATAACGATCTCCATTTCCGTCCCTAAATCAGAATTTCGCTCCGTAAACAGGTGTTCCTTATTGTAGTCCCGGTGTCACGTTATTCAATTATTTTCACACAATGCTTTACACATCAGTTAAATCCTATATGAAACATTAAGAAGAGAAAAGATATTTTGATAATGGAAAATTAAATAGTTCCTGAGCGATAACGATTAACAAATCTTGACAGACGAAGTAGCAGGCAAAAGCTAGTTTAAAAATAAACTAACATAAAAAAGTGGAAAACATTGTGCAATGACACGCTCTATCAATCGTGTTGTCGATTTGTAATAATGTTGGTCTTGTGTGGTTGTGAAATATAGAATTTTAATAGTGAAGAGAGGCGTTGAAATTTTGTGATAATAACCTTTGTTAACAACGAGTACTTTGCGAGGAAAAGCTCGTATTAAATTGACAAAGTCATGTCGACACGGCAAGGTAGACGTCGCTGACTTGCATGTTAGACCGATCGATGCAAAACTAATTCCGCCCTCTCGTAGCTTGCGATTTTAAATTTAAAATAGAACTGAAAGCCTAAATAAACACGATTTTTTGCGTAAGCATTATCAGCAGGGACCTGTTCACTGAAAGTCACGGTTCCGTCTCGTTACAGCTATCCTTGTGTTAACAAAACGTTTTTTGGTATTGTTTAGGCTGTGAGTTTTCAACAATCCGCCAGCAGGTACAAAATAGCCTAAATTGAAGGTTGAATCCACTCCATTTACCTTTCTGCTAATTTAGGTTATCCGAAAAAGAAATTGCACTGTATATGGAACTCTTGACTGTGTGTTAAGTTTTGAATATATTTCAGAATTCTCACCACCATTGAACGCTACGTTAAGTAGTTACTCAAACTTTAGACAATAAACGTTTAAACTAGGCACGTAACATAACAAATTGCCACTGGCTGCCGGTGAATTGAACGTAGTTCGGGAAAGACAACTTTGCTGAAGTTAAGTTCCTTGAACGTCTGGTAAAATTGGGCTTGTCGGTAGTGTCTCCGTCGCTTCTAGTGCTCTATTGCTCTCGACACTCTCTCGAACTATAAACAAGACCGGGATTTGTGGCCCATTAGTCTAACTTCTAAACAGATTGTCACCTAACAGATAAACTTTTACTTCACACCAGTTATTTGTTTGTACTTCTATGGGTTTTTGTGCACGAAAAGGTTAATCGGGAAAATTGTTTTATGCGGCAGATCTAAAACTTTCATTATAACTTTCATCGGAGTGCTATCTAAATAAATTTTTGCTCTCTGAACTAGATTGGTTTCTGCCGGATAATTGAATTGGGGTAGCTCCTTTTATATTTTAGGAAGAGGAATGTGGTATTATATTAAAAAAATATTTATTTGAAAAAAAAAGTTTGAATTTTCCCACAAAAATCCATCAAATGGGAGAAAAACACAGATGGACAGACAGCAGGTAAGATAGGGGTCAACACCTGGTCGGTTAATTTGAATAAATACAAAAACATTCTAGAAGCACAGAACTCTTTGGAATGAAAGATAAACAATTTTAGATGGCGAAAAGAGACTATTAGGTACAGATCCGTTTAGAATCCCAAAACTCAAGACAATTGATAAACAATTATGCAATAAACTCCTGGACATTTCTTTATTTCTACCGCTCGATACGTCGTGAAATCCGTCGCGATGGGTTACATAGGTATATCTGAAAATCAGGATTATTGCCACTAAGCTGATTATATCTCGCGTTGCGGCTTTACGTTCGGCAGGAAGAACATACATGTAGGTACTCTTACAGGTCGTTCTATCGGAAAACTGATGAATTATTTAAGGTTTATTTGGTGTTCGGAGTAGCTTTTAAACCGCATTACGTATTTATTACATAGGGCGTTGACAAATGCAGCACTCTGCGAGGGTCGTGCAAGTGTGTATGCAAACTAGTTTCCGGGTTGATTATAATATACATAAGTAAAGTACCTATTATTTGAGTATAGTTTTACTATTGGCTCTGTGCACGACATCAGCGCCACCTATCGTCCGCAACTTGCTGGCTCTGAGGCTCGACGTTTTGAAATTTCATCGCGACATTGTGACAAAAATCAAACCTATCACGTATTAATTTATAATACCAAATTACTGTGATACCGTGGTTTGGGTGAACAAAGGGTTGTGAATTCATTTTAGGTCATTAAAGTTGAATGAGGTAAGTAAAATTTATTCAAACGGTGTGATTTATTTCTGTTATGTCAGGGCCTGTTTACTTCATGTTTAGTTGTATTTTTACTGTAAAACAAAAAGATAAAGCTACTTTAATGGTTTCTTCAAATAATAGTGAAGATATATAATTGTTCTTGTATCGCTAGTAATAAATTAAATATCGTTTGCACATCAAAATGAGTATCATTTTGAAGACCGGTTTTGTCAGTTCACTCAATAGGTACCAAATTTCAACCACAAAACCGTTCCAAAAGGAAACTTGTTGGTAGGTATCTGCTGGACATGTCCGTGATGTAGAGGAAATAAGAACAAAACAGGGACAGCTTTTCAATAATTCAAGCTCGCACCATAAGAAGAAGCTTAAACAAATGTCTTTGTTAATGACAGATTCATATGAGTATGACAGATGACAGAGCCTATATTATTTCTACTTTTGGCCACTATGAGCGCTGCGATAGATTTCATTACCCCCATCTAGTACTTCGCCAATACCTAATTCATAGGATTATGATGATGATGATGTCCTCCAAACTTGATTATTACACTGAGATCAAACCTGACTCACGTCTTAAATCGAGTTTAGTTCGACATGTTTCGGGTTGATTAGTAGCCCTTCCTTCCGGAGCATGGCGTATGCTCCGGAAGGAAGGGCGGCTGCTACAAAACGCACCAACAACATCCCTCTGTAAAGGTATGTGGTGAAGTTAGGTGTGTGAACGTACACTCACGTGTGAGATACTCGTATTTTTGCACGATTCACTGTGGCAGATAATAATACAGGTGACTGTACCGTACTATGTATGTACCCTAGGGTTGAATGAAATCAGAACCAATGAATATTTTTATGTATCTGCTCTTCAAAAACACATTTTAACAAAAAAATCCTATGTTTTCTGACATTTGGGGGTGGAGTTTAGTCCGTAGGCCTTTGGTGAGCAATTCCCAGTTAAGTCGGGCATGTTGCCAAGACCGGCTTGGCAGTATAGGTACATTAAGTGTTCTCGACCTCCCTCGAAAAAAAAAACTCCTAAGCTACTTTTGAGTTTGAATATGGTATCGCATGATTACGAGCCACAAATCAATATAAAATCCCAACACCGTCGCATCCCAGTTTCATTCATTAACCTAACGAGCCGACTTTAGGTAGACTAGTGAACTAACGTAATTATTTTGAGGCCCCTCAGAGCGGGCGCGATGCGACGGTAATTAAACTCTAATGAAATATGCTATAACAGGGTCAGCTCTAAAATAATAAATAACATTCTGCGTCTTTGTCATCATTATTTAAGCCCCGTCGGGAAACGTTTCTTTGGAGACATTTTGCGTGAATTTAGTGAATTTTACGGCTCAATTTGTCACAATTGTTTAAGTATTGGACCGAGGATGGAAGCCTTTTGAAACTGTGGGTAGTGTAACGATGTTTTCAAACTTTTTTTAAGAGCGTTTATCCCTGCTGAGCTGGCAACGTAGCATTTTTCTCGATTATTTCATAAAAATTGAATGAAAATTAAAAATGTGGTCTGATAGAACTGTTGTGTTCGTGTAGTAATAATTATTCGTGATAGACTTTTATATTCTTTAAAACGAATAAATCCTTAATCGAGAAAAACTAACAAAAATGAAACGTTGCCAGCTCAGCAGGTAAATCACCTAAATACTAATAAACTACTAACTACTAATAAACCTAAAACTCTTAACCCACAACACGCAGAAAACGCCCATCGTAGCGATCAAACGGATGAACAAATTTTGGTGGGTTTTTTACGTGAAAGCGAGTTTGCTTGCGGTAGTTTTATCTATGTTATATTTCATTAAAATTCGGTTCAGCCATTTTTGAGATATTGAAATTTGAAATGGCAATGTAAGTAGGGACTTTTAACTTTTCTAAGTTGGTTAAGTTAGGTTATTATCTAGCACCATTACTGTAAATACGTACTGAGTTACGTAGTTCGTTAAGTACGGCTTTCGATGGAGACCTAAACACTGAGCAAGTAGGTACAAACAAAGTGAAAACAAGTTTGAGTACAAAACTTTCGAAAGGGATCACTTCGTGTACTTGTTTACTGATGATGAGAACTATATATATACCTAAATTAACTCTTCATAGTAAATTCAGGTGTCAATTTACGTAGGTCATTATCAATGAATTACAACCTAAAAGGTTACTTCATTGGCCTTGATCCGGTCATATTAGACCATCAAAATGCCAAGAAGGAGCGAGAAGCGTATGTAAAGCGTCTCTACCCCTGACATATTGCTAGTATTTGTTAGTCGGCAAAAAAGATAGCGAAAGGAGCGCACAAAGATACGGCTCCGATGCCTACGTTACTTCAAAGGCAATAGACATGAAGATAAAGTCAGCATATACACGAGAATATGCTCACTTTAATACGTTTTTCAAGAGAAAATAACGATACTTTACGTACATTGAAATATGTGTAAAAACAGCTTACTATTATAGTCTCTACTATAGTTTTTAACATACATATATGTGTGTTCCATAAAAATGTCTTACTATTTTGTATTTAATGAAATAAATCCCCGTAACTCGCGTCTTAACCGGTGCACAACTAACTACCCACGTTTTCATCGTCATTTTTGCTATTACCGGTTTTGCGCCGTTATTAGTTTCGTCGAGCAGCGTTTTGCAGCGGCCATCGAGTCGCGTATTCTTTGAGAAAGGGCTACGAATCAGTCCGAAACACGTCCAGCTAAACTCGATTTAAGACGTGAGTTATCCGGGTTTATTTCATTCAAAATGAGTGAGTCTCACGGTAGTTTCATATTCAAAACTATTTTGGTGAACTAAAAGAATTTCTTTGCTGAACCGCGACTTTTTTAATTCTTATATAAATCTCTTCTTTTATTAATTCTTTTAGTTCATTGATATGGACCTCCGGAAAGTAACGCCTGATTCAATAAATTAACTATTTTGGCTCAAAATATAAGTACAGTCCTATGACAGACGGATGGGCAAACGGCATGGAGACCCTTCAGCATACTTTGGGTATGGAACACAAAAATCTATCTCCGTCATGGTACAAACGTACAAAGAGAAATTTGTACCAATAGATTGATCAAATACTTAGTTGATATTGCAATACAATACAATACAATACAATAACTCTTTATTGCACACCAACACAGTAAGCAATATAGAAAACACAGGTATATACATAGAGATTTTCTAAGGTAAGCAATAGGCGGCCTTATCGCTTCAGAGCGATTGTTTGTAGAGGCAAAAATGTTCGATAAAAGTATACATACATGACTATATTTTATTATATTCTTTACGCATCATAGAGATACATTATAAAAATGTGTTTTTTTAAATATCCACGGGTCAGAGGGATAGCAATTTTTCTATTTCACCTCACTCTTCCAAGGCAGTTTTATATAATTTTAAGCAAATCAAGTCATTTAAATATTCGGTTAATATCCCGTAACAGAGGCGCGGACGGATATTTATAACAGTAAAACGCAAGTCACCCAGCTCAAAGCACAATATGAACATTTTTTAAAAGATCCATAAATATAATCCAGTCTTCATAAATCTTCGTGAGAAAGCTTTGGTAAAAGCTAACGTTTGCATCCGCTTGATATTCAATGTTACGGGTAATCTTTGAAACTTTGCTGGGCGTAGTTAAACTACAAATCTGACTAATTAGCAAAAGGATCTGCTAATGACAGCACTAATTGTGGATGCAAGCACTTTGCTTGAGTTTAGTCGATCTCTCTACGGACGAGACGCGGCGAAGGTTTCGCTTAACACTTTAGGTGCTTACAGTTGCTTAACATCTTAAAAGGGCATAAGTAATTTGAAAGGTTGTTATCCTATAAACATAGGGTAGGGTACAATGTGTTTTTTATTTTATTTTCGTTAACTACGACTGACAAACAGATGAGATGGTACAAATTACCAGGTACCTACAAGAAAAACTAAATAATTCTAAAAGAAAAAGTTGAAGTACTCTTTACTATATAAAATTCTGTCACATAAATTACTTAAATTTGACTTGCAAAATTTGTACCAAAAGCAAAATAATGTTTAATAAAAGCTTGTAATGACCATTGCCTATAAACCCTAATTTTCCAATTTTGCATTTTGTCAAATACATAATGCAGATACCTATATAATTTAATTTATGTTTTCTTCAACGAGTTCTACTTCAGTGTAATTAAGTAAAATAATTCTTAACGAAAAAAACCTTAAAAAAATACAAAAATCGCTTCTCATAAATATTTCAGATACGATTTCCAAGACTAATATGAAAAGGACGAAATTCTGCAGATTTTGCCGATGGTAACGATATGGGTATTGTTATTGCGTGGGCCCTTATTGCCAACCTGGGTGGAAACTTAAAGCCCTCGACCCTTTATTATCATAAGAGATTACTTGAGATAACTCAGGGAACTTCTCTCGGCTATAAAGTAAGGATCGTTTTAAATTATGTAAACTTAGTTAGTGGGAAAATACTGCGCCAAAGCATTGGTGAAAATGTTTCAGACTGTTTCAAATAGATAAGGAAAGGTTTTTAACCCCTGACACAAAAGGGATGTTAAAAGTTATACACACCTTTTGAAAACTATAATCAAGTAAGTAAATAAAAGCAACCTTGAGTAATGTGTCTTTGGCTTTGGCCCTCAAGGCGACTCAACCTAAAAAAAAAGTTTGACGCCAATATCTGTCGGTAGCATTGTAGCTCTTAAACGGATGGACTGATGTCGATGCGGTTTTTAGGGTTCTGTAGTCAACTACGAACCCTTATAGTTTCGCCATATTGTCAGTGCGTCTGTCTGTCTGTCCACAGCTAAGCTCAGCGACCGTTAGTACAAGAAAGCTGCAATTTGGCATGAATATACATATCAGTCACGTCGACAAAGTGGTAAAATAAATCCATCCCAGCCTATATACGTCACTTCTGGCACAGGCCTCCTCTCATAACAAGAGGGCTTGGGCCATAGTTACGAGTGCGGATTGGGAACTTCACACGCACCATTGAATTGCTTCGAGGTTTCCTCACGATGTTTTCCTTCACCGCAAAGCTCGTGGTAAAATAAATAAAAAAACATAAAAATATTTTTTATGGTACCCATAGACGTAAAGTGGGGGGTGATTATTTTTCTCCACTAACCCTATTGTGTGGGGTACCTATCGTTGGATAGGTCTTCAGGTTGCCAAGACGATTTTTCGACTCAGTAATCTGTTTGTGAAATATTCAACTTTAAAGCGCAAATTTTCAATAAAATCGAGCGTCCTCCCCTCTAAAATCTGAACAGTTAGGTGTTTTTTTTTTAATTCAGGATGGTAGTAAGTATTTTTTACATGAAAGCTCCTTGCGCTGGTTCTTAGCTATGTTTGATAAAAATCGCTTTAGCTGACTTTAAAATGAAAATGCCGAGGGGTTTCAGATTTTTTTGGTCAGGTTTAATACAGTATATTTCAATGTAAAAAAATCCGTGGTTCTTACCCCGGGCTCGCACCTTTGAGTTATAACAATAATTATATGTGCAAAATTCTATTTTTAGTATTACCATGAGATCTTTGATACAAGAAAACATCGCGA
The DNA here is from genome assembly GCF_025370935.1 of Choristoneura fumiferana. Taxonomy (NCBI): domain Eukaryota; kingdom Metazoa; phylum Arthropoda; class Insecta; order Lepidoptera; family Tortricidae; genus Choristoneura; species Choristoneura fumiferana. The sequence continues at coordinate 7,713,810 of NC_133484.1, forward strand.
GGAAACATACATATGCCTGCGAAACAATTTTGTGGTGGGTACGAAGTTCCCAATTAGCACTGAGCTCACGTGGTAACTACAGCCCAAGCCTTCTTGTTCTGAGAAGAGGCCTCGCAGTGTCATAATAAATTGAACTTGTGCGAATGTTCGTCTTTCGTGGCACTTCCATGGGAATTTTGTATTATCCAGGGATTTTAATTCAACTGCCAAATCTAATGCTTTATGCGAGAAAACCCAAAAGTACAGGCTAACCAATTATGTTTTTCCATTAGTATCAATTACTCAGTCAGTCGCTTCGCTATCAGTTCCAATATCCATTGAATTTTCTTCGTATGTACAAGCTATCCGCGTTAAAACTGAGTTAGTTCTTTAGCCGAACACAACGATTTTGTTTCTTTTTACTTTGGCAGTAGTTAAATTAGTACAGAAATGAAACGTAAACATACCTACCCGACTCTGTGAAATTGAATTTTACAAACGTCTCTGAGTGGTACAATCACCAGCATTAATATCTGCCACAGCAGAACGTGCAAAAATATCTAACACGTCCTTCGGGCTCTAGAAATAGAGTCTTATCAGATATGTATGCACATTTCGTTGTGTCAGATATTGGTGTTGGTGATTGTATCAGGGTGACACCTTTTCATAATCAATTTCGCTATGATTTCTTTGGAATGTCAGTATGACATCAGTAGCACAAAAGTTCCACCATGGTACGACGATTCAGTTTCCTCGATTGCACGTCCCACTGCTGAGCACAGGCTTAAAATAAGAAAGCTTGGGCCGTAGTACCCACGCAGGTCAAAGCGGATTAGGAACTCCACAAAGAAGTACATATGTATATGCGGATTTTATCACGATGTTTTGAATTCCCTTCGGCCGCGTACGTAACCGGAGTTTCGTAACCAGTTGCTGAAGAAAACTTTTTCGGTCTTGTTCGAAACCGGTTGCGAACGAAAACTATTTTGTTCTTATGCGAAACCAGTTACGTACGAACACTTTGTTCTTGCACGAAACTAGGATTAGTGATTGACTTCTGGTTTTTTACTGAAGCGTTTTTTTTTTCAATCAGAATCGACACAGACGGTGTTGTCGAAGCTCCGCTCAGGAGCTCCTACTTTTGTGTAGTTTTTGCTCTTCGAGCCGATGTAAACTTAAAATAACCTAAACCTACCTATATGTTTCTGTGTCAATTAAAATTGGGAAAAAACGCGATTGTGAAATCATTAGGATTGTATACTTACATATTGAAATTTGTAAATGAGTTTCAAAAGAAGATTCTATATTCTTTATGGGAAACCAGTTTAGAAAACAGAATTATTTTTCTTCATTCGAAACCAGGTTTCCGAAAAAGTAAAATAATTCAGTTTTCAAAACTGTTTTCGATCCTTTGGTTTCCAAAGTGGCCGAAGGGTTTGATGAATTTAGTTTTAATTTTGCACATTAATTCCTGAAAACTCAAAGGCGCAGTCCGGATTCAAACCCACGATTCTCAGCATTAGAGGCCATAAGGTCCAAATACTTGACTACTATTCGTATAGTACTAGTAGTAGCATCAACAAAACAGTACAGTCAGCAAAAAGCTCGAAACTTTTAACATAAACTTATTTTCAACTTGTCTCCCAAATTTTACATACATTCATCAGCTGCGATAGTTAGTTCCAAATCGTTTAATTTATTAACATGTACTCGTGTTTTCTGTGAGCAAAAGTTCGCACATGGGTGGCAATAAAACTTTTGCTTTTACGGTGGTGTTAACACCGTATCATGCCTAACTTCATACTTAACTATTGCGCGCAATTACGTTAAGTATCTCGGAAATTTAATGCGTTACTTAGGAAACACCAATAGTGAAGTTTGTGCGCGCGAGCAAAGTAAGCTTTTAAGTTTAATATTATTCTTTTATCTGACAAACATGATTATGCTCTGTGTTTGCAATAACCATAATTGTCAAAATTTAAAGGGTACCCAGCGAAACAAAAAGGTACTAAGGGTATATTTAGACTGGTAGAGAAAAAAAATACGTTTGTCAATTGCGTTTGTTTGTTTATTTATGTACAATAAAGAGTTTAAATGAAATGAAAATGAAATGATTGCATATATACAACTAAAGAAGACAATCCGAAAATCACTGACGCGTAAAAATTAACTTTGTTTTTAATGGAAGAAGTATTCATATTTTAGCTTGTTTTTTAATTAGTATGAAATCTGGAGAGCGGAAGTTCGGCTCACACTTGGCTGTTTTTCCTTGCATTCGAATGCAATTCGAAGTATTCAATAATAAGTATTTTCTACTTTATTATGGCTACTTACATATAGATAATCGACTATAAAGCCATACTTGTGGCTTTAAAATTGAAATGTGTGTATAACACAAAACATAATACTAAACAAACATGTACGAGTAGTAGGTACGGAGCGTTCATAATAATCGCTTGTGATGTGAATTCATGTGATTTTTATGCGAAGCAATTTTACGCCTGAAGTTACGCAGTCACCACAAAATGGGTACCCACATTTTCCGATTTCATTTACAAAATGGAAGTGCTCATATATTCACGCGTACGATGCAAGAAAAGGAAAAACTATGACGCGATAAATAAATAGATAACTTCAGTAAACGAAGATTCAATTGAAATCCAAAAGTTCTAATAAAATAAAGAAAATATGTAGGTACATAAGTACAGTCGAGGTCAAAAATATCTTTACATTTTAGTACCTTGTCGCTGTCGGTGCCGACTGCCGACATAGCTGGAAAAATATGCAAGTTGAAGTGGCAAGGGCGGGCCACATCGCTCGAAGAACAGATAACCGTTGGGGGAGAAAAGTCTTTGAGTGGCGACCACGAACCGGAAGACGAAGCGTTGGCAGGCCTCCCACCTAGTGAACTGACGACATCGTGAGAGTTGCGGGAAACCGGATGCAAGTGGCGAGTTGTCGTTCATTGTGGCGTTCTAAGGGGGAGGCCTTTGTTCAGCAATGGACGCCTTCCGGCTGATGATGATGATGATGATGATGATGCCCTTGTCGCTGTAGTAAGCCTTATGACATATTTATACAAAATTACAAATATGAAGTGACAGTGACTGGTAGTAAACTGTAAAGATATCTTTGAGCTCGACTGTACAAGTTGTTCTGTGTTTCATCAGTAAAGTTGATGAAACGTACTCAACCTTATCACAATATAAGAACCACAAAAATATGTTTTTTTTATTTGTTTGTTATTTTTTAAGCCCTGGCGCAAAACGTGGTGTGTTATTTATAAGTTAGATGTATCTGTCAGTCTGTTTGTAGAAAGATTTAAATCAGAAGCTAGTTTAATCAAAATGGCTCCTAGTTAGATTTTAATAAAATGGGTCTGTCGTTTGTGAGACATATTTGAACTTTGCAATGAATGTGGAGGGATTTTTCAACTTTTTAAGTTGTTTTGTACGATATTGTTAGAATTGGTGTGTTTGTAGCTGGGAGGTATTTTATCTAACAGAATGACGATAAACTGGGTTTGATTCTCGGCTTAGCTCAGAATTTCAGTTATTTTTAACCTTTTATTGTTTGAGAAAAAGAAAAGGAAGAATCGTTAGTCAAACGGTGTCTCTCTGGCAAGAATTAGTTTCAAACTGTGAACATTTCTATTATTCTAATGAGTGACCTCGTTCCTTAACTTTACTAGTCCACATCGAAAATACAAACTGAAACATAGATGCACAGAAAAACCAGAAAAAGAGACCAGCGCTGCTTAAGTGACTAAATAAGAAACAAACAAGCTGAGATATGGTGCATAGGAATTCGTGTCTGTACTCCTGTCCAATGGTGGTGTAGCGGTATAGCACGCAACACGGAATGCTTCTCACCTGGGTTCGATTCCCATCGCTGGTCTCTTTTTCTGGTTTTTCTGTGCACCTATGTTTCAGTTTGTATTTTCGATGTGGATTTTACGGGATGACCGTAAAAGTAACAAAATTTGAAGTTGAAATAAAAAATAGAAAAAGACCCCAAAAACCAATCTTACTAGTCCACCTCAACCCAATATTTACCCATGGTACTAAACAAGCACCCTTTGTATCGCTATACATAAAGTAACTCTGTATTTTTAATGGCTTCCACTGAAAGAGGTCTGATTATTTTGATCAAATTCACCCGGGCACTCTGAACGAAAACCATCTAATGTTTCTAGTTTGAAGGGTCTTTGATGCTAAGGTTCTTTAATGTTAACTGTTTTTCTAATGGGTAAACACAATATGTTTTTTGCTTGGTTTATTTGAAGCTTTCAAATCATTTATGATTTGCCTTTAGCTTAGTTACACTTAACCAGTGGCCCACCAAGCTTCTACATATATGTGGCCCAATAGGTATTTATTTATTAAGGAACACCAACAGATAATACATCATACAAAAACGTAAATATCAAGTAAAAGACATTCCAGGTAGATGTTTATCTACTTAATTATAGGTAACCACAACTAATTCTGAGTCATCAAACTTGTAAAGAAGAAAAAAAAAATAGGTACTCATGCTATAATAAATTATAAATTAACACAAAATTTAAATAAAAAGTAAAAAACAGAAATAAAATTATACAATAATAAGCAAAAGAAAAAACACAATTGATTGAAAATTACAACAACTAAATAAACAAGTTAATTCAAAATTTTGTATCATCAGAAACCCGCCAGATCCTGTAGGATCTCAAAACTTTACTCTTAAAATTCAAGTGACTGTCATGAAGCATATCCACCCCCAAGGAGCTCGGAAGATGGTTCTACAGATGGAACATTCTTGATAGAGCAGAGTTGTGACCCAAATTAGTTCTATTGAAACAATCCCTGAACAGTATGTAGACACCCGGGCGTGGCAATCTAGAGGGCACAGTAATCCTAACCCTGCTAGGTAAAAAGGGGTCATGTGAGCCATGATTTCTATAGGCTGGGTCTAGGTCGACTAGACTGTCTTGATTACACCACGACTAAAAGCCTAGGTTAGTTACTATTTAGTCAGGCGTCTATTTATACATACCTATTTTAGGGTTGCACCCCTACAAAGTGTCTGGCAATGAAGGAAGTGATTTATAATATCATTCCGAACAATATGAAAATGTGTTTTTTAATGGTATGTCAAATTTGAGGTATATACATAGTATAGTTTGTTTGTTTGTTTGTTTATACTCTTTATTGTACAAAAAGGAAAAACAAAAAGGTTACATAAATAAAAGTTGTGTTAAGTACAAAGGTATAGTTGGGATAATTCTTACCTGCGTTAGAACTAGATAAAACTTTCAGCCTTTATACTATAACAAAAGTCTGGCTGTCATAGGATCTTGGTCTATAATGAGAGTCGGTGAAATTACAGACACGAGACAAGTGTGGTATTTCTTATTTAGCCTTCTAGGGTGTTTACGAATGGTAAATCGTTGTTTTGATTTCCACGTCGGATTTCCTCGTAAAAGCTTGCAACGTCATTCGCGTAAACGTATTTTTTTTCTACCGTCAAAATTATTTCAGCCTCGTTTGTTATGCTATTTAAAAAAAGAACTAAATATTTAATTAATGCAAACATCACCCTTTGTTCCCGATTGTCAGAAGCAACCATTTCCGGAAAATAACTTTGTAATTTTTTGTTAATAAAGAAAATGTAATGTTTTCAGGTATTTATGCTAAAAAACTATATTTACTTCTTTGGGATACAATTTCTAGAAGAATGGATAAATTTCAATGGGATATAAACACTATAGTTTTTTTAGATTTAACACGTTAATTTTAGCTATCACTAATGGTATAAAATCCCGCGTGTAATCCCAATCTTCTAATATGTAAAATTCTCGTGTCACAGTGTTTGTAACAAAACTCCTCCGAAACGGCTTGACCGATTTTTAGGGTTCCGGAGTCAAAATGGCAAAAACGGAACCCTTATAGTTTCGCCATGTCTGTCTGTCTGTCTGTCCGTCCGCGGCTTTGCTCAAGGACTATCAATGCTAGAAAGCTGTAATTTTGCACGGATATAATATGTAAACTATGACGACAAAAATTGTAAATTTAAAAAAACATTTTTTTAGGGTACCTCCCATAGAGTGGGGGTGGTTTTTTCTTCATCTAATCCTATATTATGGGGTGTCGTTGGATAGGTCTTTTAAAACCATTGGAGGCTTGCTAAGACGATTTTTCGATTCAGTGATATGTTTGCGAAATATTCAACTTTCAAATGCAAATTATCATAAAATCGAGCGCCCGCTTCCTCTAAAATCTAAACCGATGGGTGGAAATTAAAAAAAAAAATCAGGATGGTAGTAAGTATATCAATCTTACAAGGAAAACTTTAACGGCTAAGTTTGCTTGAGAATTATTTGTAGTTTAAGGGTAAATAGCAGCCTAAGGTATAATATGTACCTAAACTTGGAAGATTCCATATAAAATACGAAATCCTTAGAAAAATATTTCAAATATTTTTTTCGTTATGGCCACGGAACCCTATTTTGGGCATGTCCGACACGCTCTTGGCCGGTTTTTTCGTTTGAGGCACAAAACCCTAAAAAGTAAATCTAAGTCTACAATGTAAGCCAATTACAATGACAAAAATCTACGTTGGTCATTGCATTTACAGTCAAACAAGATTTACGATTCAACTTAATTGAAAGCATTTCGAGATACGTTTCACAAAACTGGTTTTCTCGATTTTGTAATTCCGCTTCCATCCGTGCAATGCATATTATAATGAACGTAGGAAACAAAACAAAGACAACTCAATAACGACCAGAGGCTGAGAGGCTGAGAGGGGGGGCCCTCTAAAATCTAAACCGGTGGGTGGAAACATTTAAAAAAAATCAGGATGGTAGTAAGTATATCAAACTTTCAATGAAAACTATAACGGCTAAGTTTGCTTAAGAATTATTAGTAGTTTAAGAGTAAATAGCAGCCAAATATTTATAAAATATACCTAAACTTGGAACATTCCGTATAAATTAAGAAATATTTAGAAAAATATACTTAATTTTTTCGTAATGGCTACGGAACCCTATTTCGGGCGTATCCAACACGCTCTTGGCCGGTTTTTCATGATTATTTTTGTGTCTATTCGGTACATCTGAGAATAAGACGTAAACTATTTTTCATACTTCTTCGCGGACGGAGTCGCGGGCAACAACTAGTAATATTATAAATGTAATAGTTTGTAAGTCTGTTTGTTTGTTTGTTACTTCATCACGTTTAAACCGCCGAACCAATTCAGATGAAATTCGGTATACAGATAGAGATAGATAGATAGTTTGAGTCCCGGGAAAGGACATAGGATAGTTTTTATCCCGGAAAATTACATAATTCCCGCGGGATAGCGTTAACCGTATTCTATGCGGACGGAGTAGTAAACGGCTAGTAATAACTATTAACGAAAACCAAAACGTTTATTCAGTAAGTATATCGCATAGAGCTTTTTGATAAGTCACTTTTTTATTGTTCTGAAAGACCATCATCACCACAAAGAATGCGCCGCAAAAAATTGCCAGAAAGTATTTTTTTAAACAAAAGATTTCTCTATTGTAACGTCCCCCACGCTATACAAGGTATTTATTAACAAATACAATACAAAGTAAATTAGAAATATATGTATATAGACGACATTATTACTCTGCCTTGCTTATCCGCAAACCATACGTGCAAAGCAGCTACGCCTGTGCGCTACGTGTGTTTTCATGCGGATACCCGGCCTCTTCCATATCCACTTGTGATTGGTACAGGGTGTCATTTTGAACATGATCCGATATTAGTGTTTTTACCTCAGTTAATGTTGGACAATATAGTGCATTAACTCATTTGTCGAAATTATTCCGATAAAATTTGCGGCTAGCATTAACTGAACTAGAAACATTAATTTTAATTTTATTATTTACCAATCCCGTTACGCTGGTATAGGTATGGAGCCGAAACTTGGCCGCTCCCGCAGAAGGTCATAAACAGCTGCAAGTCACGCAAAGGGCGATGGAGCGGGCGATGTTGGGCATATCTCTCTCTCCAAGACTGATTCCGAAATACGGAGATCCGAAGACGAACAAGGCTCTCATATGCCGCAGGAGCAGGAGTCATGGAAGATGGGGGAAGGCTGTGGTGGAGTGGAGACCAGAACCGGGCGGAGAAACGTTGGTAGACAGGAGTACCCAAATACTCCGAAATATACAATTCCGAATTTGCTAATTCCGATTTTCAAAACCCGATTCTCACAATTCCTAAGAAATATAATTCCGATTACTTATTTTTTCGAATTTCAAAATTACGATTTTGTTATATCCGATTTTTAAAACTCCGAGAAATGAATAACACGAAATGTTATTGACCCGAAGTACAGTATTCCGATTTTCAAATTTCCGAAATGACATCGCTAATTCGAAAATATGACATTCGGCAAAATAAATTTCGTGGTTTTAATAATTGGAATATATTTCTTAGGAATTGTGAGAATCGGGGTTTTGAAAATCGGAATTAGCAAATTCGGAATTGTATATTTCGGAGTATTTGGGTACGGAGTAGGTGGACCGACGACCTGGTCAAAGAAGCTGGAAGGAGAGCACTGGACCGAGATGAGTGGCGAGTACACTCAGCATTGGGTGGCTATGGGCTGAAGAAGAGAGAAGACCAATCCCAAGTCTCAAGCCCAATTCGCTTCGCACTAATCCCGCCAGGTGACTACGGCCCAAGCCCTTTCATTCTGATGATGATGATTATGTACCCTATCAGGATATGTACCTACAGTCGACTTCATAAATAAATAAATATCATGAGACACTTGACACCAATTGACCTAGTCCCAAACTAAGCAAAGCTTGTGCTATGGATACTAGGCAACGGATAAACATACATAAATAGATAAATACATACTTAAATACATATTAAACATTCAACACCCGAGAATAAACATTCGTATTATTCATACAAATATCTGCCCCGGCCGGGATTCGAACCCGGGACCTCCAGCGTCGTAGTCAAGTTCTCTAACCACTTGGCCATCCGGTCGTCAAGATGCTAAATAAACTTGTGAGCAAAAAATGTTATCAAAAATATCTGAACACGCTTCTATGCCGTTAACATTATAGTCGTGTTCAAATATTTTGATCAAATTTTTGCTCACAAGTTTATGAACTCTACTATACCACGCGCATTGTGCATGCAACCTACCTACCTGAATGAATACAATTTACAATATAATGCAAATAAATAAAATGAAAATTTAGCTTTCAAACAAACCTCGCACCATTTAACGCCGTGTTACACCGTTTAAATAGAATTTACACATTAAAACACAAGCTTAATCACAGTATAGCGGAATATCGGTGGTCGGTACGGTCGGCAGCCTCCGCTGGCTTGCGGTCGCGACCCATTTGTAATACAAAATAATGTACAAACGTACAAAATGCATACTTTTTGGGGTTCCATCGCCCCAAAAGGAATTCTTATAGTTTCACCTTGTGCGTCGGCTTAGCTTACAGACTTATTAGACTAGAAATATTTCAATAGGGAATATTACTGCAATTACTTGCAGTCATAGTATAGTGCAGCACTAGCACAAAACCGTTAACAGTTTTTTGAGTATCTGAAACGTCCGTAGCATGCTATAATATTATACTAGATGAAAACCCGGCTTTGCTCGGATAAAATGTAGACTCATAATAATATGTTTGAAAACATTTTTTTGCCAGTGTAAAGACTGTCGTAGTTATCGAAAAATCTGACGTATATTCCCAGCCTTAATATTATCACAAACGTACTTTCACAGCTAACCTACTTACGTATCGGTATTTCACCAGTAGATATTTCCCCTAAATCTTATTTGCCCAAATAATTATGATATCTCTGTCTCATAATCAAAGAAATTAGACCTAAAGGGCCCCATATACGGTACGATTCGTCTGTACGATCGATCTGATAAGAGGTCACAATGGAGAACGAAATGCAAACCTGTGACACCTGTGACACGTGATGACGTGACACAACGCCACTTTGATGTGATGACTTTGACATGTTTACTTCGCAACGCCATTACTTAGTAATTAATTCAAGTTTATATTGAAAATACTCGATAATCCGATTTTTCCGCCTACAATTGTCGACTCGGATTGACTAATTTTTTACGCACTTCAATTTGATGTGCATTTCGTTCGAGTCTACCGTAGACCAGTACGAAATTATTAATATAGATAGATTATTTCAATTATTTTTTTGAAAATATAGCTCTATCGTTACTATCGATGTAAATATAATATTAATATGTTACTAATACTCTTGTAAGCTAACTCTACTCAACTAGGTAGCAAGAATAAAACGTTACTTCAAATCAAAACTTATAATTAAACTAATGAGGTAATAGGTACAATATAAAGTTAAGTGGCTTCCACGACGAGTACGGGCAAAATGTGTCTCAGTCGCCTGAGCTCGGTTTCTTAAAGACTTGGGTCTTCCCCCGCCGAAGTGACGTCAGCCAATGCAGGTAGCCAGTGACCCGTTGATAAAGTTCTCACGTCCGCCGCGGGTGGCAGCACTGGACCCACAGTGCGTTAGTTGACTCGCAAAACTGACACTCTTTACTGCCCGGAAGTAGTGGCGCCAACACTCTTTGGTCATGATCCGACATGGCATCAAAATACATTTATAGAGAACTGACGCTGTCATGGAAGTTTGCGCTAGTGTCGCCCCCTACGCAGAGCTTTGTCTAATATTATTATTATGCCCTATTACGCGGACAAAGCGGAAAGTAAAATTTTTAGGGTACTTCCCCTGCACGAAAAGTAGGGATAATCATTTTTCATCTATCTCATTGTGTTGGATATTGTTGACCAGCTTTCAAAAATATTTTTTTCGATTTCGGGATCCGTTTGCGAAATATTAAGCTTTCATTTACTTCTTTTTTTCAGCTACATTGTTGGATTGAAAAAAAAATGTGTATCAAAAGTGTAACAAAATGAAAGGAAAAATCACAGCATATGTAACAGCATAGCAGCAGCATAATAATATGTGCAGTAGTACGCTTTACATATTAATGAGTAAAACTAAATGTTACAATATTTCCCACATATTATTGTTATTTATTACATACGGAACCCGACACACGGCGCATGATCCGACACGCACTTGACCGGTTTTTGCTTTGTTAATTATACGCTTCGAGTTTGTTTAAGGTACTGAGTTTGTTTAATTATTAATTGGTTTCGAAGGACGGTAGTAAAGTTACAATTTTATTAATTGGGTTCGGGGGACTTTGTGAAACATGATGCTCTCTGATTATCGTTCTTATTCAAAGAGTTATTTATCAATAGAGTTTTAAATAAAGATTATCCAATACTAGAACACATTACGGATTTGTCACTTACAACATAATATGAAGGGTCCACGGAAAGAACATGTCTAGTCACTTTTTTTCAAAATGAGATTTTAATGCCAAAATGTAGAGCTCAAAAAGAACTATGACTTACCATTGAATTAAATAATCTGAAAACAATATAAAATATATTTTTTTCACTTTTGAATAAATGGTAACCATAGTAATTGTTTGTGATGAATAACTTTCAAACCGCTATAACTCAAAAAGTTGCTAAGGTGACTAGACACGTTCTTTCCGTGGACCCTTCTTATATTAGCGCTGGTTTTGACAATAGTTTTTCTTTTGTTCCTAAATAAGAAAGGCGGTATATGGGGGAGGCCTATGTCTAACAGTGGTCGTCCTACGGCTGATGTTTATGACGATAATGATGAAAATAATAATCACAATTTACTTTCCTTTTTATAAAAAGTGAGTTTTTGACTTATGACACGTAATGACTAAACAGTTATTATCAAATATCGATCAAAATATCTGCTTGACCTTAGGTCAGCAATCAAAGTGCAACAACGACTGCATTGGTTTAGCGATTTTCTTAAAACTAATTGTAAGACAATTCCATTCTATCAGTTAATTAATCTATGTGCGTTTATGCAGAATTTAACAGGCATTTTCAATATTTTTTTACCAAATTTACAATTAAAAATATTAAGGCTCCAATCAATAAAGAATGTCTGTGCTTTTCTCATTTAAATAAAAATAAAATAAATATCATGGGACACTTGACACCAATTGACCTAGTCCGAAACTAAGCAAAGCTTGTACTATGGATACTAGGCAACGGATAAACATACTTATATAGATAAATACATACTTAAATAGATATTAAACATCCAAGACCCGAGAACAAACATTCGTGTTATTCACACAAATATCTGCCTCGGCCGGGAATCGAACCCGGGACCTCAAGCTTCGTAGTAAGGTTCTCCAACCACTTGGCCATCCACGTCTTGTGTATTTAAATGCAAACCTCCATGATATGTATATGCAGCAGTGAATATTACTTTTTTATTACAGTGACTTGTGCTGCCGACTGTATCCTGATTAATAATGTAAACCTCATTATGAATACCAATTTAAGCTTGGAATCGTTAATACTTACTCGCTGTAGCGACAACGCAAATTTTATCATTGAATAATTACAGTTTAATTTAATAATTTCGTTAACACTTTGAACACAAATATATGTTCAGATTTTTTTTTGAGTATTTTTATGGCAATTAAATTTTATGGAGCGTTAAGAATAAGTAAAAACTCACCAATAAATCGACTGGCGCTCTTTGCCATAGTTTCATTAACTTGGCAGCAGACGGCAATAGAGACAAAACTTAAAAAAATCCATGGTAAGGTTTGTTGATCATCGCTCTACCCTTGTCCGAACTTAACGCCAAAATTCTAACCGGCCAGCATTTTCCCGACCATTCCGATACACTGTCTCACTCATTTACGATAAAAAGTGGGATGTCACTTTGAGACCGTGCCAATGCCAGTCTTAGAGGTCGAGTGCTCTCAACGACATATGAGGGCCGACTGGAGCGGCGAGAAACCTACCCACCTACCTAAACCCGGAGAGAAATGGACCGGCTGCGCAGTAAGTACAGACTTAGCTGAATTTATGTTTCGAATTTTTTCAACAGCGGTGATACAGGAATTCTCCTTTATTCAGCCAGTACGAAATTCCTACTTTGAATTAAATTGAATATTTGAAAGTACTTGTATGAGTTGTACCCTTTGTTAGCTTGGGGCGCAGAGAAAATAGGCGGGGCCTTTGAAATGTGAAACAATGACAGATATAAGGTTTTTTTTTTACTATTTTACAAAATGTTCAGGTCTTTCTGTTTGTGAGTGTTATTATTATGTAACGTCTGGGTGAAATAATGACGCAAGCGGTACGGGCCTTAATGTAATGTTTACGAATCATTTCACATAATTAAGACCATTTATTTGAGACTGTGTAGTCACAGTCGATTTTCTCGACTCACATACCGTTTCGTCGAATAAACTTAAAATTACGGACCGAGAATCCTTACCAATGTCTTAGACACGCTTAGTTTTGGACGTAATATCTTTCTTTTGCTTGTCGTGTACCTTAATTTATTTCTATTTAGTTTTGCATGGCTGCTGAATTTAACCAGAGTGCACTCTAATCCAGTTTGCACCCCAACTTCGATAAGGTGGTAGGTAGTACAGCTACAGCAGGTTCAAGTTCGTATCGTACCGTCGCTCTCGTTCTCGTATTAAATAGTATAAGTGTCAGAGGGACCGCACGACACAAACTTCGAGTTTCGAGTTTCGTAGTAGCCCTGCTGGCTTAATGCTATTTGTAGAGATTTAAATTATTTGTATTGCATTTTTTTCTTGAAAATGTTTTTGGATAAAAAAAAAGAAAAAATCTTTATTTGTAAACAAAACAATGCTACACATACACCAAATACAGTACATACAAACTAAACAAACTAACACAAGTTTTAACTTGCACTGCGACTCCACAAACACACAAAACAACGCTTTATTTTCTTTAAGTACATTTAAGTAAATAGGTAGGTAGGTAGGTAGGCGATAATAATTATATTTATAATTTTTTAATGTCCATGTTTCTTTCTAGTACGCTTAGGTACGTATTGTATTAAATAAATTAAGATAGTTTTTTGAACTGATTTTTTGCATCTGTTTACACAACTCATCATAGTCCTAGTCCACTACTAGACTAGGCCTCTCCTAATGAGTGGCATTGCGCCCTGTCCACGGCTAGGTGCATCCAGAACACAACTATTCAAGATTCATCATCATCATCATCGCAGCCGTAGGATGTCCACTGTTGGACATTAAGACCTCTCCTATAGACCTCCAGTTGCTTCGGTTGGCAGCGGCTTGCATCCACCGTGAACCCGCGGCCTTAACCAGGTCATCCGTCCATCTCGTTGGTGGACGTCATAGGTAATCTGTGTATGCTGCGCTTGCTTACAGAAAGTAATCAATTCTGAATATCACAACTCAAAATCTTAGTGCCTATACTATGTGCGTATAATAGTGCGTGTATAATATACCACTTTTTTCAAAAGATCCGAAAAATCCAAATTTCTCGAAAATGGTGAGATGTTTTTTTTTATTCTAATGGATGGCAAACGAGCAAGTGGGTCTCCTGATGGTTAGAGATCACCACCGCCCATAGACGCCTGCAACACCAGGGGATTGCAGATGCGGTGCTAACCTAGAGGCCTAAGATGGGATACCTCAAGTGCCAGTAATTTCACCGGCTGTCTTACTCTCCATGTCGAAACATAACAATGCAAGCACTGCTGCTTCACAACAGGATTAGCGAGCAAGATAGTATTTGGTAGATACTTGCCCACTTATCTTGCCTTGTAGTTTGTCTTACTACTTACGTGACATCCTGTATAATATTTGTAATACTAAAAAAATAACAAAAGTAAAAACCATCCCTTATTTTAGATAGGTACAAAAGGAAAGCAAAGAAAAATACGATGCATCAGACCAACGCCCGCCGACCAGTATTCAGCATGATTCGATTTTACGGAACAAAAAATATTCAGTCGAACGAATTGAAACACCGGAGACGTTATTGAAGTTCCAAAAGACGTTCCAGTTATGCTACATTCCACATACCACACATTTCATCTCGCCAAACTGTCGGAAATGACATTTCTGTCGTGAAACGCCGCAGAAGTTCAAAGCAATACCGACCAGGGACTAAATCGTGACCCTAAATTTTGTTTCGAACAATTGTAACTTGCAAAGCCTTCTGAAAATTCTTAATGTTGTTGAGAAGAAAGTATCACTCAGCGTATGAATATTTAAGTGACATGCTTCTAATCAGCAGGTAAAATGTATCTTTAGACTTGTTTGAATTAACATTTTTTTTATTTCCTGGCCATTTTTACTGGAACGTCTTTTTCCTAGTAGGTAAGTATCTTTTCATTTTGTTGACTAACAAGTTTAATTTTTTCATTTCTCTAAGAGGAAGCAGACCTGAGTATTTGATACTAATTTTAGCTCGATAGGTACTTCCATGTGTTCCTGAGAAAAACAGTCTTGACAGACAGATGTACGGACGGACAGATGTATATAAATAGGGGTACGGAACCCTAAAAAGGATTTATTTCTTAAAAGTTGGTGTTCTGGAGAAACATTAAAAGTGAAAAAAACGCGCATTTTCCTAACACACAATTTATTAAACGGAACTGGTAAGAAAACACTTTCTGAACGTATCAAAGAGACTCCCCGATGTCGCGATCACACAAAAGTAGCAAATTGAGTTAACAAGGGTCTGGTTCTACCAGGGTTGCCAGAGCAGATTTTACCTCTTGATTTGGGAAATTATTGAAATTAGGGTGGATTTCAAAAATTGGACACTGTTAAACGATACTTAGCTCGCCATACAAAAAATATAACAAACAAATTTACCAACTCAAAAAAAAGCATGAAATTTATTTTCTACCAGTTTGTTGTCGGTGCCTCAGTACGAGCCATGAGTGGACTTATAGTCATCTATCTCATCCATATTCTCGTACTATGCATTTGGTTTCTGTCACTCCTGCTGGTTTGTACTGAGGCACCGATTTCAAACGAGTAGAAAATAGTCTTCATGTTTTTTTGAGTTGGTTAAATTTTTGTTAGGGCAGAAGTACCGTTTGTGGCCACTGTACCGTTTATGGCCATTTATTGTTCAAATATATACGAGTATACGTTTGAAATAAATTTATAATAATAAAACATTACAAAGTTTATTAATTTCAGTATAAACTTTTGAAAACTTACTAAAAAAATATTGTTTTATTGTACTACAACCAGTGACTACAACTTTTTATATATTAGATACTTCAAATGGCAACTGGCCAAAAACGGTCTTAAGGTGGCCAAAACTGGTACTTCTACTCTATATATATACTGATATATATATATTATATATATATATATATATATATTTGCTTTTAGTGTCAGTAACTAATATAGTTACAATAGCTTAATAGCAACTGCTCGTCACCTTTTACTAAATATTGCTTTTTCCGTTGCAGAGACGTCAATTATCGAAGAGTGTTTCTGGTGCTTCACTTTCCGTTCCACTTTACCATAATAATGCATTGCGAGGAATGTAAAATTGCTTACCTACTCTGTTCAAGTAATAGAATCCAATTCGTGAAATACTTGCTATTGAGTAGCTCTGGTGGCCAACTGTGGTTTTCTTCATTAGATCCATTTCACCGAAGGGTGATTTCCAAGAGCAATTTCACAGTCACTTAAGTGCTTAAATACGACAACAATTTTCTGAGTAAAATTTTGGTTCCATTTCATCCATTGTCTCGGTTTGTGCCGTATTCTAACTTTGATTGAAACGCTTACGAGAATAGTCGAACCATAGTATGTCCATTTTTTGAAGTTGGTAACCCTAGTTTTAGTCAATGTACGAGCCAAGGCTAGTTCTAAGCTAAAATCGTGTCACGCTTCAACATAACTTAGGATCTACTGTTAGGATAGAATTTATGGTAAAGGTCATGGTCTAAATCCTTAGTGAACCCATCCTGAAGTTTATTAGTGTTTGGATTTGGTTTGTCTTTTGTTACAGCTGATTTAAGTAACATTTTTGTACTTTTGAAAAAGCCGTGACAGCCCTAATAGTATGACCAGAATTTTTTCAGAAAGAAAACATCGTGAGGAAATCTGCAAACTCATAAAAAGAGTTCAATGGTGCGTGTGAAGGTGACAATCCCACTGGCTCCGCGTTGCAGTAAGCACTCTCAATTTGAGGGGAGACCTTTACACTCATCGCTGAACTGTTTCGCAAGTGTGTGTGTGTGTGTGTGCGTGTGTGTGCACGCGCGCTATTAATAAAAAATGCATAGCTAATTGCACATAGTGCAAATTGCACAATACTACGCTCCCTTTTGCACAAGTTTTACACAAATGCTTTTGTGCTCCATAGTCAGTAAAAACGACGTTGCTTCAAGATAAACGAACCAGGCCCGATGTTATTTACTCTTCAAGAATTGGACTAATATTGATCTTTCTGCATCAGGTCTAGGTCAGATTTATATCGATTTCAATTACACGCCATACGAAAACGAAATGATAATAATAATAATGAAATGATAAAATAATGTAGTTATTATAAGGTGCGATCTTTTCGTAATAAATTTCGCTGTGATTTCTTTGACAGATGTATGAAATGTCAACAGGACATCAATAGCGCAAAGGTTCTATACTGGTAGGCGATTCGGTTTCTTTGACTTTACATTATAATTGCCTTTTATACTTACGTAAAAAAAAACATGGACAGCAGTCCAAGGTGAGAATAAGAAAAGATCGAGTTTTTATTTAATTTATTTAACCTAAAAGCAAACATGCATTTAGTATTACTCGCCAAACTGTGGTCAAATTGTTGGTGTGAACACTTTCTCCTTCGTGAACCGGAACCCTAATTTACACAGAAAAGTATCTATGGAACTGTAATCCGTAATAACCTGGAAACTGACCCAAATGTCAAGGGGCGTGACACACGAGCTTGACACAAAGTGAGTTATGTGTGACACAGCACTGGTTCTAATTTTGTTTAGCGTTCGCAAAGAGGAAATGCCTCTGAAAGTTTTGTTAGTTACGGTTGGAGTTGCGATCGGCGGTTTGACCTCTTTACCTACAAACTTGAAAAAGGGAAAAGCTATGCATAGCTAGATAGGTTTGTTAGCAGATTAGTAGAACTTTAATAAAATAAAAATTAAATAGGCTGCATGCCCCAGGTAATTTTATATTGCATGCGGACAAAGACTGAAAAAAAAAAGATTTGCAAACAGTAACAAAAAAAAATGTTGCTTGTAACCTAACTTGAGTGACTGCAAAATTGGCCTACTAGTAGCTAAAAGTTAGGTGTTGTCTTACAAAATCAGTTTTGCAATATTAGTTTTATTTTGGTTCCTAATTAGTAAATTTTGGTTAAACGTCAAGTAGCCAAACCAGTTCAGCTATCCTTTTTTTTTCAGTGAAATTTTCCGTATATGTACGTAGAATTTATTTACGAATTTTACGATTCAATTTTGCCAGAATTTTAAGGAGAGTTTGATATCCCAAAGTTATATTATCTCTTCTCTATCATCTAATGAAGTCTATCTACAAATCCAACTAATGAGTACCAAAGAATCATAGTCAAAGTTAGTTTTATGTATAACTGCTTTTTTTCTGAGATAAGACAGATTAAATATGAGGACGTATTCAAAACTTACATTATTTTGCTCTCACACATTTGACAATATTTGTCGTTCACTTCAATATACTCTTATCGCCAGTTTACTCCTCATTTGTACCATCTACCTCAACACAATATTTCTGCCGCATGTTAAACAATCCTAGCAAAAGGTTAAGACTGTATACCACCAAAATGTGTTCGGGGAGATAAATCTATCCAAATTACAAAGGTTCTCCGTGAAAAGGGCGGCGAGGCCTGCACGCAACCACGAATACGTCGTATATTGCGTGCGACGCGGGACCTCGGCGGAATACCTATGTAGAAAATAAATACGGCTAGGTTTGTGCAGGTTTTCTCACGATGTTTTCCTTCACCGTAGCTCGTGGTAAATTTCAAATGTAATTCCGCACATGATTTCTAAAACTCAGAGGTGCGAGCCGGGGTTTGAACCCACGATCCTCTGCTTGAGAGGCCATAGGTCAAACGCTCACCACCACGGCTTCCACTCGGCCACCACGGCTTATCGATATCCCTGAGGATCTATACATTTTCCGGGATAAAAAACTATGCTCTGTCCCGGGACTCAAACTACTTATCTGTTTACCGAATTTCATTTACATCGGTTCAGCGGTTTCGACGTGAAAGGTAACAAACAAACAAGCAGACTTTCACATTTATAAATATATAATAACCAGTGGAATGGAACAAGATAGGTCAACTGACCCTAGTTCACCAAAGTGACCATTGTCAGTAACATAATGTCGAGTGAAATCTATTTAATGAACTAAAATAATTTCCTTGCTCACCCGCGACCTTACGATAGCTTAAGCTTATGCAAAATATGCGTGTTCATGCAGTTCCTCCACCTCCACACTGTAAGAACACACACAAATCACACAAACCCATCTGTCACCAGCACCACACTACACTGACGCGTTTCGAACTCAACCAGAGCTCATCCTCAGAGTGACACAACCGTACATCATGCTACCAGTTGTTAGACTAACGAACCACAACCACCGTTTTAACTTGTCACTGTAACTCCCCAAGTACCCACATACGTTTTATGAAACAAAACAAAACTACCCACAAATTATTAATATCTTTTTTAAACCGTCCTTCAAAACTACCTTGATTTTTATTTATTTACTGTCAAGGCATGTTTTATTAACTACCAGGCATGTTTTATTTTGTTTTGTTTTATTTTATGTTTTATTTTGTTTGGTAGTTAATAAAACGTCTTGGTGGCTGACCAGACCGATGCGAGAGCGACGCATGTTTGTCCACAGTCCTGACAAGAGAAACGTCGGGAGACCTTTGTTCAGATTTAAAAACTGCGCTAAGCGAGACATGGCCGCCTTCAAAATTGACCACCTTGACTGGGAAAAGTTGGCGGAGAAACGCACAGATTGGCGCGGACGTGTATTGGAGGGTCGCAAGTATTGCGATGAAGCCTGGCTCAAGGAACTTGCTGACAAGAGACAGAAACGATACCAAGGCGGTTCTGCACCAACATCCGCAGACCGTCCCTCTCGCTCTCGTTTCTAGGTTAAATAGTATAAGTGTCAGAGGGACCGCACGACACAAACTTAGAGTTTCGAGTTTCGTAGTAGCCCTGCTGTCAGCGTGATGAAATATGTATACTCGTAGGGCCCTGGTGTCATCCACTTAAATACAGCTCCGTGACGTCTGTTTTGTGGGCAAATTCTGTAAGCTCAGTGTTAACGTCATGTGTAGCAGTTTTGAACTATTTATATCTACCGTCTTAGGGAAGTTCTGGTCTACGGAATTCCTTACAAAAGGAAGCTCAAACGTTTGAAACTTAGGACCACCTTTTTAACAGTTAGCACAGAATGTAAAATAACCTCATCTTTCTTACCCTACTAATGAATATCAAACAATGATAAAACTGACGTAAATTGTCATAAACTTCTAAGGCATCATTTTGCTAATTATATACTTACACAGCGCAAAATATTAAATGAAGCCAGCGTCGAGACTATATAGTCCTTTGAAATTTTGTCTTTGGTCTAAAAGGTTGTAGCTTTGAAATTCAACGAGTTTCATTTTGTTATAATAATGCTGAGAGCTTAAAATGTTGTTTCCATCCTTCCATAGGCTTATGCCCAGCCAAAATTATCCACGCTTTCTCTGTTCATTACGTGGCTGCGATGCTCGCTACACAGTGGTTGCGTGGCACTATACGCAATGAATAGAGAAACAGTCGCCGTGCCGTCAGTCGCGCGTGGTTTTTTAGTGCTTTTTTTTAATAATTTTCTTTTCTCTGCAGCGCCTGTGTTAATAAGGAATACGCCTGAACGCTTTCTGAATATCTTTCCAGGTTACTAGAAGTAAACTTGCATGGTAAATGACCTTTGACCAAATAAAAGATACTTATAGAGTTCTTCTGCAAACAGCAAATTGTAATCCGTGTCAAACAAGGTGTAGTCAACAAAACTGCACCTCATTGCTTGTAGGCTTATGGTTACACGTTCACAAGTTCGTCCAGCAAACTAGTTAAGATACACCGGTACACGGTCTATTTTATACTTCAAAAAACGAGGCTAAATAAATATCTAAATACTCCTTTCTTTCTTCTTCCTTTTTTTCTCAAAGACCCGGCAACGCATCCCTAACTTAACTGATGTTATGGGTGTCCATGGGCGGCGGTGACTGCTTTCCATCAGGTGACCAACCTACTCATTAACCCTTATCATTAAAAATAAATACTTAAACTGATCAGCGATTCACCTTGCCTCACCAGATAGTGTGCAGATGAGATCAAAGATGCAATTCCTTGGGTCAGTAACAGTCAACGTATTCACTCTTCTGGTAGAGATGGTGCGTATTTACGTTACCAGGTTTTGATACCAGGTATTTCCTTGCAAGTATAATACTAACCCGATATACTTGCAAGAACTTGAAAGTATTTT
>NC_133484.1:7735389-7738164 GCF_025370935.1 Choristoneura fumiferana
ATTGCTCTGGGTCAAGAAAATTACGAGTGGTCAAGATTGCTGGCTTGAGGGATAGGAAACCGCGCTTTGAAGAATCGTGAGACTATACAGGGTGGCTCATTTAGATCGGTCAGTATGGTAAAGTCTGAACTATAAGCCGAGTTTAGACTTGCAAGAAAAATCGTGCAAGTTGCATACAACTCGATGTACAAACTCGTTGCCTTTACGCCTCGTAATGTAATGCAACTTGCACGATTTTTCTTGCAAGTCTAAACTCGGCTTAAGACATACGAAGATATGTTCTTAGAACCATGTCATCGATTTTAGTAACAAGAAAAACTGCAAACATAAAAAAAACTTGTTCTCAGTACGGGAATCGAACCAGGTCGTTTTGAAAAAAAAAACTTACATTTTTTTATTTTGATATATGTAGGTTACGACCAATAATCGCTATAAAGTCACTATGAAAACAATAAGTATATGTTAAAATGTACTTTTTCTACATGCTGTTGAAACCCGTTTTTACTGTACGATACTCCAATACCGAGTTACGTTTTTCTTAAGCTCACTTAAAGCCGATTTTTAAGAAAATCAACAGCCAAAAAACTACGCGTTGTTAACAGCATTTTTTTTTATTTTTACAACAGCAAAATATTTTAATGTCAAACAAGCGATTTGAATGTAAGATTTCAATAAAATGCAATTTGAGTACTGCCTAAAAGTGCTAAAATAATGTTAGTAGGTTTCGCCTGTTGAGCATTACTTTATATTTCAATTATTGCAACAGCGAAAACAAACTAAATATAATATAGGCGATATTGCTTGTAACAATGTTTGCTTCGACCATAAGAAGCGCTACAGCCAAAATCGCTTAAGTATCGCTTAGACGTTTCGCGCTGTATTGTAAAGTAGTGTGCACTTTGTGTAGGCTAGCTTAGTCGGTTCGTACACGCTTGAAAGCACGATTCATAATAAGTAATTTTAAAAACTTATTTAGGTAATTATAGATATGTTCACTAACGAAAGTCTGCCCCTCCACATTCTTAATTGTAATGTACCTAAACGTATCCGTACGACAAGTCTATGTGTGCGTAGCTCGAACTTGTCCTCGTGGCTTCAGTCGCAAGCGTACCGTCAGTCACGCACACTAAGACTAAGACAATGTGTAAGTACTTAAGAGGTTTCTCGTGTACATTAATAATTAGCTGTGGAGGGGCGCGCCTTCGTGAGTGAACAGATCTATGTATAACAGCGATTCACTTGCCGTAATTTAACAGTGTTTTCTTTCAGGTGACGATAAGGAGCATGGATATTCAGGTTTCGATGAACTAAATAAGCCGCGTATCCACTAGAGGCAGCCTCGGGCCGAGCGGCTGCCTCGCTCCGAGGCCGCGCAAGTGGAGACGCTGCCAAAGGCACGGCTCAGACTGAGGCTCCTTTGAGCACGGTCAAAAAACGACAAAATATGGCTCGGCTCGCGGTGCTCGGCCTGAGGCTGCTCTAATGGATACGCGGCTATAGAAAAACATATAACCAGATCCAACAGACCGTCAAATGAACCGTGATTGTCATTTAGATAACCTACTTATTTACTACTTCGTATCGTAGGTACGTCGTATCAATGAAAAGCTTATCACGGCATAAAACATTTACGTAGTCACACATTTTCATTGTTCTTGGCTTAGGTAATATTAATTATCCATGGCTGGTTTGAGTAGCCACAGCTAAGACAAGCAGTGATGAAGAAGAAGACTGATGATTATTACCATTAAGGTTATTTTTCATCACTGCTTGTCTCAGCTGTGACTACGTCCGGCACACGCTCAATAACGTCTTCATCACAGGCCAGTGCAACCAGCCATGGTGAATCTCGGTATAACATTTTTTTTGTAAAAAGTCATTAAATCTTTATTTTTTAGCTGCGCTTATTGGCAGTGGATTAGTGTATAGCTTTTTAATGCAGGTAGTTTAAATTCCTCTACTGAAAGAGGTTCAACAGAGTTTGGATTCGATTTTCTGTTGCCTTGTCTTGTTCGACGGTTGGTTTGCAAAGTTACAGGCCTGGTATCAAAACTCAAAAAGTCAGACGACATGTCGTAATTGATAAAAATATTACCTATACAAATATTAAGCAAGAACAATGAAAATGTGTGACAACGTAAATGTTTTATGCCGTGATAAGCTATTCAATGATACGACGTACCTACGATACGAAGTAGTAAATAGTAGGTATCTAAATGACACTCGCGGTTCAGTTCGACGGTCTGCTGGATCTGGTTATACCTATGTTTTTCTATTTAGTTCATCAAAACTGAATATCCATGCTCGTTATCGTTTTGATGAAGAAGAAGACTGATGGTTATTACCATTACGGTTCTTTTTCATGACTGTTTCAGTGGTTACTTTGAGCCTTGAGACGCTAAGTGCCTTTTTATTAAAATGTTTGAATAAAATATGTTTTTTGTTGTATGCATGTAATCAAAAGTTCCATAATTAAATGTATTAAGCAACAGCACATATGATATTAAAGGAATAACGTAATATATCTCACATATACTAGAAATATACTACTATATTTAAGACTTTAGCTCGCTAGTTTTCATTTATTTATATTTTGGGCTATTTGGTACCTATTGTTGAAATAGATTGATGGAACTCTTTCGAAAAATACAAGTTATATGTCTTTGAATGATAAAAACAAAACAGAATAATGCTACATTGCATATAAGATAGAAAACAGAAAAAAAGCCTAGAGTCAAAAACATCTAGAAATATTTTGCACTTTAAAGCGCGCTT